>NC_034607.1:47509149-47513940 GCF_900095145.1 Mus pahari
ACACTGGCTTAATGTCGCAATAGATATAGTGCTTTTCACAACTTTAAAAGTTCACGGTATTTCTACCACTCCCGTGCAGTTCAGGCTTCTCAGAATCAGTATAGAAGCAGATGCAAAGCAATGATAACCCTGTTTGTTGTCTTCTCCAATGTCAAACGAAAAAGAGCATCACCAATTATTCCTTTGTGAAGTTAAGAGAGATGGTGGTTCCAAAAAGTTGTTACAAAGTTGTTGAGCTGCTGACATCTGATGTCCTAGTGGCATTCTCAAGCTCCCTCCAGTGTACCAGACTGGGTCAAGAAGAAACAGTCATTGGGGAGATAGACACAGGTGAGATTTGCTATTATGGAAGTTTTGTTTGTTTTTCAATATTTATTAGATATTTTCTTCATTTACATTTCAAATGCTATCTCGAAAGTCCCCTATACCTTCTCCCCACCCCTGCTCCCCTCCCCACCCACTCCCACTTCTTGGCCCTGGCATTCCCCTGTACTGGGGCATATAAAGTTTGCAAGACCGAGGGGCTTCTCTTCCCAGTGATGGCTGACTAGGCCATCTTCTGCTACATATGCGGCTAGAGACATGTGCTCTGGGGGTACTGGTTAGTTCATAGTGTTGTTCCACCTACAGGGTTGCAGACCCCTTCAGCTCCTAGGGTACTTTCTCTAGCTCCTCCATNGGGGGCCCTGTGTTCCATCCAGTAGATGACTGTGAGCATCCACTTCTGTATTTGCCAGGCACTGGCATAGTCTCACACAAGACAGCTATATCAGGGTCCTTTCAGCAAAGTCTTGCTGGCATGTGCAATAGTGTCTGCGTTTGGTGGCTGATTATGGGATGGATCCCTGGTAGTATGAGAAGAACATTTACAGGAGAGAGAAGTCACTGGAGCTGTGGATGTATCAAGAGCTATACCCAGGGTCCAGGATACAGGTTACCTATGAGTACAGGGCATGCACATTTAAGTTCCCTCAGTGCTTGAAGGAGGTACTGAGTTAAGAACTCTATTTCCTGTCCTAGGCAGTGGCAGTTGTTTCTGGTTTCCCTGAGCACAGAGTCAGTAGGCTCAGTTAACCACTGTAGGAACTATCTGCAGCCTTCCCTGGGGTTCTTCTCTGTCAGACACTGTGCGGGTGTGGGAAAGGAGGCTGGATGAGGGGGTAGACAGATCTCCCTTCCCAAGGCTCCCTTAGCCAAGCTCGTCAGTTGGAGTGATGCTTCTGTCTAGGGACCATCTGGAAATTCCTGAGGTGTGTAGCTATCACCATGATACAGACGTTACTATGGATACTTGTGGCCACAGTCTGGGAAGCAACACATCCTGCAATGCCCAGGACACGTTTTAGTCAATAAGTAACCGTTCCTCATTCCCTACGTGCTCTAAACGTTCTACAGACCATTGGGTAGAAGAAAGATTTATTATCCTAGTTTTCAGTTTTATCTGGGTTTTTATGTAAGAACCAATGCTTTTTAAAAAGTACCTTTTAATTTACACTGATTTTTTTTCAGGAATGTAATTATTGTGTATATTGAAGATAGATTGTACCTTGCTTCACTTTTTAATTAAACCAGAACTGATCACCATTTCTATGAGGCCATTTCTAAAACTTATTTCACTGATGGCAATGTTAGAGTACATATCTTACCTTTATGCAGTTCTATATAATAGAACTTTATCATCTCCTTTGGCCATATATGAGTGCTTCTACCATAAAATTAATTTGAAAGCAAAGCGTTGCTATTTCTAGCCTTTTACATTTTGGTTGTAGTGAGATATAGCATTTTCAATATGGGTATGGCATAGATTGCATTATCTTTTAGAATAATGAGCTGCGGCATGCTCAGTAGAAAAGGAATGAGATTGTCTCTGAGAATGCCCTTCAATATATGTGTTGCAAACTTAATCTCTGTATTACAGTTGTGAAACAGGGCCTGATGAGGGATGTGTGAGTCTCAGGAGTTCTGTCCTTACAAATGACCTAATGCCACTATTAAGGGACATGTGGGAGTGTATATGATCTTTGCTCTTCATATGAGACAGTCTTTTCTGTCACTTCTCTGCCTTCTAGCTTCCAACATGAGGTGACATAACAAGATTGCCTTCAGTAGATACTACGATCTTTGGTTTCCAGACTCAAAAATTCCTAGTCTCTGGTATATAGTTGTTCAAGAGGAAATGGAGTCTGAAGGAGTTGATGACCTCCATGCTTACAATACCCCATCCCCGAGGATTAAACACAGGCTGATTCCTAAGAGTAAGTGTTAGGAAAATTATTTTGAGTCAATTGTGACTTGACCTTAAAATGTCAATAGAAAAGATCTGGTCACTAAAATAGTGGCACATGAATGACACTTTTCAAAGACCAAAAGCGAAGAAACTCCATGACTATTATCACTGGCCGTTCTCATAGGAAGGTAAGGAGCTCAAGGCCCCCTTACAGCTGTTATGTCCAATAAGATGGCCATCAACCTTTACAATGAAGAACAGCAATAAGGTGAAGTGGTGTTCTGCAGATAACTAGTTGCTGGTAATCCCACAACTGCTTCCCTTGCAAACCGAGGCTGTTATGATTCTTCTGCCTTTTTCAATGTTATTCTGAGAGTCTTAGGGTGCATTAAGCAGAAGTGCTCTATAGTGACAAGAAATATGATTATGCATTTTCTTGCCTTCTGCAGCATCCAGCCGCATGCTGTGCGTATAATAATAACTCATAATTCATGCAGGTTGGTTGAATGTATCCCCCCTTTCCTCTTGTAAAGCATAGACACTAGCGATTTGTGACATGGACTATATTTCTAATGGATATTGCTTAATTTCTTCATGTTTGCATAAGAAGTACCTGAAAATCTATGTATTATTAATCTTCCAGGAACCAACTTTTAAACATGTACTAAAAATAATCCAAGAGAAGCTGAATATGAGTACTAAAAGGCAGATTGAATGAGAGGAGAATTCTAGGTGGGACACACCAGGAGGAGAGTTAATTAAAGCCCCTGCGGGGAAGTCAGGAGCTAGTCCCAAAGGCTGAGACTCGGTTGGTTAGTACACATTGCATATTATGTCCTTTAAGACATCTACCTGATGCCCAAGTAGGATATTCAGCTTCAACTCTTGTCTATGCGAGTCTCTACTATTGTATTAGCTCCAAAGTTTTCTGTGTTCTAAGTGTCAGGCTTTTCCTTGGAACTAGAAGAGTGGGATTCGGATAGAACCCAGTTGGCTGGATGGGTGGTTCCTAGTGAAAGCATTTATACTGCAAAACACTTCAGCTTTGTCCCCATCTTAGCTGATCCTGACAGGGGAAAGGTCATGATGGTATTATTAACGACTGCTAAGTATAGACAAAGAGGAAACAAAAGCCTGAACTACTTAATTTGCTTCTCTACATTATCTTTTTCTCAATTAAAGGCATTGGAGATTGTTGTTATCTCCTTTTATGTTCCTTGTTCCTTCTGCAAACCAAGGATCTATCAACAACACCCTTTGGTTATCTTGAGAGATTCCCATCCTCCCATACACATGATGTGTCCTTCCATCTGACATTCAAATGCATTAATTCATATTTCTTGTTATTCTCTTCTCAATGCTATCCACCTTCATTAAATCCAATTCAAGTTCCTATATTTCCAAAGAAATCAATAGTAATTTTCTTGGAAACATTTCAATTTGCTTGTTAGTCACTATATTTTATCTATATAGTAAACTAGTAATCTCCAATGTCATCTTTAATTACTGGGAAGCTGTTTTTAGCTGCAAACTTGAATAAAGAACCTTTTTTACATGACTATATCATTGTACATAAACAGCCCAGACACTAAGCACTAGCTATTAGTACAACTTTGAACACATCAATTCAGTTAGGTCTCAAGTCGAGTGTCTTCCAATTAGCCGAGCTGAATTAATGTAGGTCTCTTTCTCAATTAAAATCACTGGGATTTCAGGTCATAAAGTCTCAGTGTCTACTTTTTTAGCATTTAACCTTACCGTTTACCATTTAACATGCACCAAATCCTTTAAGAAAAAACCCGTCAAATTATTAGTAGTGATTCATATTCATGATAATGTTTTAACAATGAGAATGTTGTATAAATTATAGTCATCCATTTTATCTTGAAACACAACTTGGAGATAAAACTAATTTATTAGCACTTCTTTTAGTGTTTATGTTTGTGGTTCTCTTTATTTGTACGGCCCTTTCTAATGTGTGTGTGTGTGTGTGTGTGTGTGTGTGTGTGTGTGTGTGTGTATGCAAGTACTTGTGTGGGTCAGAAGTCATATGATCCTAGAACTGGAGTTACAAGCTGTTGTGAGCCACTTGTCATGGGTTTTTGGAACCAAATCGGGGTCCTGTATAAAGCAGTAAACACCCTGAATCTTTGAGCCATATATCAGCCCCTTGAAGCATTATTATTCCAAAATAATTTGATGTCTTTTCACAAACAAAAAATTAATTCTAAACAAAACTAACTGGTTAAAGTAAGTGCCTAAGTACCTTCTAAACCAGAAAGGGTTTTATATCATTACACTTTTGTATTTTTAACTTCTTAATTAAAGGTGGCTGTTCTCTGTATTCTGTGTGGTCAGTGTGCACAAGTCTTGTTTATTTAGTAATCAATGTTTAAATACTTGAGCAAATTTTAACAGATAAAAAGTTGAGGGATTGTGCACAGAATCCTAGCTGTCAACTGATTGTCAATTTTTTTAGACCTAAGTTCAACAAGCAATGATCATTTCAGTGCCTGTTTTGAACTCATTCTCTCTCTCTCTCTCTCTCTCTCTCTCTCTCTCTC
>NC_034607.1:47513986-47535829 GCF_900095145.1 Mus pahari
CACACACACACACACACACACACACACACTCACACACATACACACACACACACACTTCTCTTTATCTTCTCTTAAGACTATGTTTTATAATTACAACAATATGATCACATTTACAAAGTTAAAATAATTTTGTACTGCCATCCAAGATCCTTGATAATCTCCTTAAAAATATCTCTATGATTGGTTTGAGGAAAAAATGATCCAGGAAAGATTAAAACATTAAATATTTTTGAGGAGGAATTCATAAAGAAATGGAATTAATTTTCTTCTCCCAAATCTTACACTCTCATGCTACAATTTGCAGAATACAGGCCTTGGCACTTTTACACTTGATCTTAGCCAAAAGGCCGAGAAGCAATGGCCTTGGTGTTTTTAAATACATTGTTCTGTCCTCTGTCTTTCTTTCATGTGAATGGCAGTGGTATTGGCTGTGACTTAGGTAGTGTAGTGTATATATTTTTACTTTGCCACATAAAGATGTAAATACAGTCAGGCTACTACTCTCTTCTCATGTTGCTGAAGTTGTCAGTGAGTCTATGTTTTGTCAGGGTGGCTCCATTATGAAGTTCCCTACACAATATTTTAATAAGCCATTAATCATTTTTGCCTCTATCTCATTTTATTGCAGATCTCCAAATGTTAGTATTTTTTTTTAAAGAATCTATTTATAAGCATTGCAAAAGAAGAATTTGTCTCATCAATTTTGACTTAATCTGATGAGTACATGCCTTTCATCCATTTTTACTTTTTGGAACTAATCCTCATTTTAGAGTATGTTCCTCTCTTTGAAAAAAAATACTAAGAATCAACAACCTCTAGTTAAAGCTCTGTACTTTACACGGACTTGAAATTTTCCCATAGCATTTACATAAAAACTCTCCCAAGGGCGATCTGACAGACCGTGCAGTTGTTTCACTGTGCTATCCTCAGAGTAATTCTTTCAGTGACATAGCTTAAGAAAGCAACTATAGCATATGTTCAAGTACAGAAGCCTGGAAGTTCAAAATAACAGTTTTGTTTTGTTTTTATGGTTTTTGTTGTTGTTGTTGTTGTTTGTTTTTTGTTTTTCGAGACAGGGTTTCTCTGTGTAGCCCTGGCTATCCCGAAACTCACTTTTTAGACCAGGTTGGCCTCGAACTCAGAAATCTACCTGCCTCTGCCTCCCAAGTGCTGGGATTAAAGGTATGTCCCACCACTACCCGGCTTCAAAATAACAGTTTTTTTTTTTTTTTTTGTAGAGAAATTCACCACAAAAAATTTAAATATCTAAAATTAAGTTAACAGACTCATATTAATAATCATAAATAGGCACTAAAATTAGTGATCTATGTTGAGATTGGCAGTGTGGCATTTACATACAGATCAAAAATGATATGAATATATGTTGTAAGGAGATATTGTGTTAGACACTTGTTACAAAGTATCACCTGTAGTCAAATGCTCTGATGCTAGGAGGATAGTTTTATATTTATAGGTACAAATATAGTGATATAATATACACTTGAAATTTTTTCAATTATTTTATTTATTAATTTTAGGTGGTAATGTCTGAATAGCTTTCTTTTTGTACATTGATTTCTTTCTGAATACATTATTGTTTACAAGAAAAAAATTTAAATTTCATTGACTTTATAATAATATATAGTAGTATATCAAATATGTGATATAACTTTATAGAAGGTTCAACAATCAGAAAAAAGGTACTTATTTAATTATGGGATAAACTTTGCAAGTCACACACCAATTTGTATGTGAAGAAGACCCCACATGGTTGTTTAAGTGTAACACAAACTACTAATTTTCCCCTAAGTCTCTACACCAATCACACAAAGGTAGGTAACATTTTATCTGTTACTGTGTTCTGCAAACCATTGCTTCAGCATTTATTTGTTTATTATTGTTAGTTTGAGGTGGGGTTCAGCCTACAGCTCCAGCTGAGATGGAATTCCCTAGGTAGTACAGACCAGTCCTGAACTTGCAGCGATCCTTTTGCCTCAGCCTCCCAGATGTTGAGGTTATTGTTATGGGCCACTACACTCAGCTCCAACTTTTGAAAGGTAATACACAGACCTGTTCCTTCTCCTCTGTGCAGCGGCTGACTCTACACTGTAGTGTAACAAGAAAAGATTTGCACCAAAGACTCTGGATTTTTCAGTCACAAACCCCACGCATGTTCTATGCTCGGAGGTTCGAGAGATCTTTTGCTATTTTATCTCTAGCCCTACCCTCTTTCCTACGTCTTGGTGCCCTTGTCCTGTAGATGGCAGAGAAACATGCAAGCTTCCAAGGGAAACTCAGACCCAGGATTACTTTTATCCTTGTGTTTTGTTCTCACCTGTTTGACCGCTGCATTCCAGCTCAGCCTTGATAACTCGGTTTCTACCTTTCAAGCCTTTCCTGATGAGCTTTAACATCACGGAGAGTATCTTACTTAACTCTCCGTCAACACACACCTCTTTGACGACAGTAGCCTAGTCTACCGATGTTTTATTCCCTAAGGGATATGCTTCCCCCTCCTTGTACAAAGACAGCAATAAATTGTAAGTTAAACCCACTCAATTGTTCTTGTTGCCTAGGCACAGTATCACCCCATAAGTCAGTTATACAGAGGAAGTGTCCTTCATTAAATTAAGAAGTAATTAAACTACGCTGAGCATTAGTCTTGAAATACATATTCATATACCCCAGTGTAAAAGGAGGACAGAAAATCTGAAAAGATTGCTGCAATTTCAGTGAATTGAAGCTTTAAGAAGATTACAAATACTTGAAGTATTAGATACCGTTGGCAAATTATGACAAAGCATATATTTTATTTAAACTTTATTAACAAAATCTTAATATGCATATATTCTGCATTATACTGTGAAAGCTTGAAAATACAAAACATCGAAAATATGCAACTAGCTATAATTTATGTTCTCTTAGATAAAAACTCAGCACAAAGCAGACAAAGACAGAGAAAGAACTCTTTCAACTAAAGAAGAAAATGGACCATGATTCACTTCCCCAGGCTGACCTAGGTCTGAGTCAGGGGAGCTGTAAACACAGGGCATGGAAGACCAAGAATCAGAGTGCTGTGTGGGGCCAAGTGCTGGTCAGGGATCATCTGCCTTGTCCATGAGAACCCTATAGTAAACCTATCCTTGCACACCGTGAAGCCAAGTAAATCAGAGCTTTGGTGGAGATAGGTGGACCCAAGCTGAGAATATCTGCTAATCAAATTCTCCTTGTATCCCTGGAGATTCATCAGACCTTTCACTTAATACAACTAAGAAGAGATCCTCTAACTTTTTCACTCCCCAGAGGTGGGGAGATTGCCTGAGAACACAGAAAAGGCGCGTTGTAGAATGTAAATCACTGTGTGCAATAAAGCAGAGTTGGAATATTAACTGTCAGTCTTATGACACTCTATGTTGTTCTCCAGCATTCAACTTGGTTAGCTCACAGTGTACACCCCTCCAAACAAAGGGGTTTTATAGGCCTAATGTGGGTTTCATCTGTTTAAGATTCTACAGTTATAGCAACAAACAATACAGTTTTAATAAAATGTTCTGCCATCACGGAGTTTGCATAAGTAGAGGCTAAAATTATAGATGACAAGAGTCGGGTTATGTATTTGCTTGACTTGATGTCCTGTGAACGACTGCCACATACGGAAAATAATCATGAAATAGTATTCAGTAGAGCCTTGGTTCCGAAGCATATGGCTGACAGGGTAGCCAGGAACTTGCCAGGTTTGAAGTGGATTTATAATTTGGCATAATACAGTTAAGCCAACTGTATAGGAGACACTCAGATGTGGATCTCAGAAAGCAAACAGAAGGAGCTGTTTACATCCAAAAGAAGGTAGAGCATAGGGGACGTCACTAAGTTAGACCCCTATTCTACTCTTCATTTCAGTGCTATTTCTAGCCTGGTTCTGCCCATAATAGAGACAAGACACAAAGGACCCAGAAACCACAGCACATTGTAAAACATGAAAGTGCCTAAGATATTTATCCTGAGAGGTTAAAGAGTAAACATATTATCAATAAATATATTTGATAGGGATCCAGAGAACAAATTTCAATGAATGGCCAAGTAAAAACCTTCCTAAAATCCTCGCTCCTGTCTCCTTTCTTTCTTCTGGAAATACCCTTCATTCTACTGCTGACTGACCCTCACACCAGTGACAAGATCCTTTATCCATTTACCTCATTCAAAATTTCCCCAGAACACACAATTTCTGTCAAGTCTATTTTTATTTATTATGTTTTAATCTGTCTTGTTCTGGAATAATACAGCTTGCAAGAGAAGATGTTTAATAGTTCTTATTGTTACAGAAAGTTGCAGAAAAGAGTCTAACTCATGAATTTTTTTTAAATATTAAGTCAGAGTCTTCTAGAAAGTGCAATGAATTGTAATGTTAAGTGGGTTGTTTCTATCATAATTAATTGATGGGCGGTGTTGCCTACTATACCACTAATGCAATGAGTATCTGTAGAATATGTATTTTTGGTGCTTGGGATTGAACTCAAAGCCTTGTACATGCTACACAGGCATTCTACCATGAGCTGCAACTTAGCAGCAGTGGGAAACATGAAGAATTGAATTGACTTGTATTATTCTTCTTTCTGATGAAAACATAAAGGTATTTATTTAGCACAGTCATTGTCAGTCAACTTAGTGCCTCAATCCTGGTTAGGCAAACCAAGCCTGATTCATATATTAGAGCAAGGCTGCTACTTTGGAAAATAAGTCTAATAATCTAAATTTTAATATGAATTGATAATTAATGTCAAGGTAAAAACTGATTAATTCAGGGCAAATATTTTTCTAAATAAAGTCCCAGTCATACTAAGATTATGAAAATAATTTAGGAATCCTAGAACATTCCATTTTAGATTATTTTCCATAACTCTCCTTTCTCTGGTACAAGCAGTGAGACTTGTTCTTGCAATAGACCATCTTCCAATAAACCTGTCACTGATATTTAGACTGCTGTGTCACGAAAGTTGGTTTCTAAGCCATGGGATCTATCTTTCTTTCTTTCTTTCTTTCTTTCTTTCTTTCTTTCTTTCTTTCTTTCTTTCTTTCTTTCTTTCTTTCTTTCTTTCTCTCTCTCTCTCNTCTCTCTCTCTCTCTCTCTCTCTCTCTCTCTCTCTCTCTCTCTCTCTCTCTCCTCTCTCTCTTTTTTTGTTTTGTTTTGTTTGTTTGTTTCGAGACAGGGTTTCTCTGTATTAGCCCTGGTTGTCCTGGAATTCACTCTGGAATTCACTCTGTAGTCCAGGCTGGCCTCGAACTCAGAAATCCACCTACCTCTGCCTCCCAAGTGCTGGGATTAAAGGCGTGTGCCACCACTGCCCGGCTAGCCATGGAATTTTTTAGCAGGGTGCCCAAGAGCAGTGAACAATGGTACCCATTGATGGCATGCATTGGAACAAACAGATTTCCCTCTCTATAACCACTAATCTTCATACTTGCAGCTTCCATTTCCTTTTGGTGGGAGCTTGTATACAATGAACATAGGAAAGCCTTATCATGTGCTTAGTTGCCGGTTAGTGGACCAGAAAGAGAAATTTCTTACTGAATGAAAACATAAACGAATTCTCAGAGAAGGAAAGGGATACAATGGTGAGCTTAAACTTACCATTCAATGTCTAATACCCCTGAGTTTTCAGTGCGTCTGAAGGATTTAATAATGTTTCTCCTTCCTCTTCTAGAATTTATAGTGCTTTTCTCAAATGAGAACTGTGAAAGCTGTCCTTACTAAATTGGCTGTGATAATAGTTAATACTTATTCATTACTATCCACCACTGTTTAGGCTATTTAGAAATTTGACATTTTTAACTTTCTGAGCAGCTTTTTGACCGAGATACTGATGTCCCCTCTCCTTCGGGCTTAAGAGAATAGAAGCATCTAGAAAGGTTGAGTAAACCAGACAGTTTGTTTCAGGAGCATGAATGCTTGGCTACAACATAATGGGTGCATAACATGGCAATTGTCTTGCAGAGAAATAGATATTCTGCTCTTGTGTTAAATGATCTTAACATCAACAAAATTCAGTACATATTTAAAAATGTATTGATTGGCGGATCAGTGTCTTAGAGTATCAGGAATCAAGCTTTGAGGACCCCTCTACTTTTAAAACTTATCCTGAGCTCTAAACAACTGCTATTTATGTGAATAATGTGTACAGATATTAATATTAAAATTTAAACAGAGACTGTAATATAATTATTCATTTAGAAACGATATATTCACTGCGTGTTAACATAAATAACATTTTTTTTTTAAGTCACTGCTTTTTCCACGGGGACAGATCTGGGTGAAGTTCAGCAGTAGAACACATGGCTTAGACCCTGGGCTTAGATCCTAATCATCCAAAACAAACAGAAAAATATAAAACACAAATGTGCACTTTTCAAAACTCAGCTAGTAGTAATATATGTCTGTTTACTGTTTGTGAGGATCTCTAAGGCTTGGCCCAGGCAAAGAGAGGCAGGCGTTTTCTCCTAGCTGTCCCTACTGCAGTGTCACAAGGCTCCTGACCTTTGGGAAACTTCAGTGTCCACATGTGCGAAAGTGAAAGTGAAGAAGGCAAATAAGGTCTCTGTCATACTGTGAAGCTATCATAGCCTTCACGATCCCCTTGAAAAGTCTTCAGGGTGCTGAGGGTGGTCATTGGGACAACAACAACAACGGCAGCAGCAACGATAACAACAACAAAACAAAACAAAACAAAACAACCACCCCCCGCAAATAAAACCAATGAAACCTAGAAAAGTGAGACCCTGTTAGTTGACAACATCTAACCTGAACTTATTTATTGTCAATGGTTTAATCCCCAGAGCTAACTTTCTAGGATGCTTCTCAAATTTTAGAGATTTGGGGAAATTTTCCTGCCCTGAACACTTTTTTATAGAACAGGGAAATTGTGTAATTATATTACGACCTCAGAAGTGAAAATAAATAATTTTAAAAGAATTAAAAATAAATTTAAAAAAATCATAACGAAATTATTAGCAAGTTCAGCCTAAGAGCTTTTGTTTTGGTAAATGCATGGAAATAAATAATGAGAACTGAAAGCACTATAGAGAGGACACTGAAAATATTTCGAGGTAAATTTGGAAACATCTGGACTCCTGTGGGAAAGTAAGGGGGTCTGTTTCGGGAAGTCTGACCTTTCCCTGGTCATGTCTTTCGACCTGTGTTCACTTGCCTTCCTCAAAGGGCACCTGATGGTCCTAACACCAAGGCTGAAGGCAGGTCACTGCCTTCCTTTGTCCATCACTCCGTATGATTGCTGAAGAGGGGGACTGTGTCTCTCTGCATTTGCAAGGTTGAATTCTTGGCTCCTGCCGGGGCTAACTGGTTCGTTTAGAAATACAGATATGAAGTCTAGCCCTTGGGAAGCTTACCTCAGCTGAGGAAGACTGCAAATAAATAAAAATGACCCTAACGTTTGATAATGAGAAGTCATATTTAAAAGAAAAAAAATTAATCTTACGGGAAAGGCAGTGACAGATGCAGGTTTTGGACAAGGTGGTCAGTAAAAACCCCCTCCAGAAGCTCTGACAAAAGTGAGAGAGGGAGTAGAGCAGAAAGTAAGGGGGGGTAACAGTGCTCTAAATGTGGTATTTTCTAAGCACTGATAATTGGACAGACAGCTGAGACTTAAGTCTATACAGGAGTAAGGGGCTGTGCAGACTTCTCTTCCAGGGGGCTTTGGAGTTGCTGGGGGATTGACAGTGCCAATAAAAGCAAGAATGAGACTAAAGACCCTCATCTAGGAAAGGAAATGGACTGAGCACTAACTGGCTAATGAATGCCTGCAGTAAAGCAGGGAGTGTCCCCCGAGTTCAGACAGCTCAAGAGAAACAGAAGTTAAAAGAGGAGGGAGGCATGAGTGATGTGGGCAGTTGATAGCTGTTGAGGCTCAATTCACACGGAGCAGCCTCAAGCCAAGTATCCTGGTGGGAAACTAATAGAATGTATATTAAAAATGATAACACAAGAAATGGCTCTGCTAACTGAAAAAGAGCAGCTGTCGCACCCTGTGAATGCTTTAGGCGCTCCTGCTGGTGTCATCGGAGCTGGGAACTGACTTCCGGAAACCTGGAAAACAGCGGGTCAAACTTTATAGGGCTGGTGTAGACCCACTGGATATCCAGGTTTCTCTGTAGAATGAGAAGGAGAGGCCGGGGAATTGCAGATGCTCAGCTGAAGTGGGATGCTGTCTCTCCTTTATTTTAATTCAATCATTTAGTTAACTGACTCCAACTCTGCTAGCTAGACATGGAGAAGGAGGCAGAGATGAACTGGTCATCTCAAAGCGGGCAGGAATTCAGATGCAAACATGAGCTACTGAGGAATAGTAAAACGGTTCAGTCTCACAAAATCAGGGAAAGAGCTGTGGGGGGCGCTCCAGCAGAGCTCTTCCAGTCAGCTGAGGACAAACAGAGATTGGGGGGCATGAAGGGACTTTTGAGAAGGGCCCCTCTCTTCTACCAAGAGGAGGTGGTGACCTGTGGGAGATTAGGCAACTCAAGAAATGGACTGATTCCTGACGCATGCTGATATAGTGCAGTTAAAATGTTTAATGCATCCAGAAAGATTATGGAAATGAAGTATGAGAAACAAGGGACTCTTACTACCATCTCAATACAAACAAGGAATTTTAATTAAGGCGTTGAAATGGCAAACAAAACAATCAAAACAATCAAGGATGCCACTGACTTTATGTGACCGTGTAGGTAGGAGAGACTTTGGTTCCTAGATAAAAATCATGAAGTCTAAAGATGGAACACAATACATTGACTCTGTAAGGAATTCCCAATTACCTCCAAATTGACATCTAAGAGGTGTACACCAACAGTTCCAATTACAACTGAGTTACCTGACTAAATTTGGTGCTACAAATAAGATAAGCTTTTACTGAAGTGTATGGACTACTTCTTATGTAAAAGGACTTCAATGTGTTTTCCATAAGCAACTATGAAAGCATTCTAAACCTGGAAAGGTGCTTTGAGGCCGGCATAAATATTACTTTGTGCTGATGATATGGGTGTCTTAAGAAAAGATGGGCTTCTTACCATCTTTTCTCCTTGGCGAAGCTAACTATCGAAGGATTTCTAAGAGTAAACACCCACAACAGATTCTCGGTCATGGTAATTTTTCAAAGCTTATCTTATTTGTAGCACCAAATTTAGTTTATAGTGCTTAATTTTGAACGAATCAATGAATAAATCACTCAATGAAGTTTAGACCATTTTATGACATTTTTAGATTTTGGGACATATGACTGTATACTCTACAGGTTTATGTTTTACCTATAGCAAACAGCACTGGCCATAACAATGTCCTACAATAATTATAGCATTTGATATTTAAGTATGTTTAATGCAATTCTCTGAATATAAGATCAGAGAACTCTTGAGTAATGGATTTATAAGGCAAGACCTTTCCGTCTATTTTAAGAGGCCGAGCTTCAGTGGTTTGTAAAAATGTTAAATTTCTATTCTCCCAAGAAAGCCTTTGCGATACAGCCTTAGAATGGGGCTAAGGTTTCCAGGGCCTGCTGTCAGAACCCTCCACAATGGTGAGCAAACTGACTCTGTCGTTGTTTTTGGCTGCTTGTGTATAGAACCATCCACTTGTTCCTTCCCCTCTCCCAAATTCCCTCTCCACGACATCATTTCTTGTCACGGAAGAAAGGGAGATCCTTTCTTGTCACGGAAGCTGTGCATCAGAATCCCATCTCTTCACTTTCCAGACAGTTAGCTGGCAAGAGATGTTTCCCTCGCTCAGTCTGAAGATGAACCTGACTCCATTTTCCTCTGCTTTGCACACTTTAGCAGCACGAGTGATTTGTCCTCCAGTTGAACTGCTTGCTGTCTTTAAATAAAAATGGGATGGGACAGGAGAGAAGCACCAACCAAAAAGGGGGGGGGGGGAGATGAATCCAAATATGCTGGCCAAAGTTCCCTGCAGTCCAGAAATAAATGCTCAGCAGATATTCATTTTTTGTTTTGCTGAGCAGTTTCTCAAGCCTGGCAAGTCTGCTGTTTTTTTAGAACGATTTGGGAGGTTGTACAGGGCATGGGGGGCATGGCTGCCATGTATCATGAACATATCAGAAAGGTTTTGTGAAGCATAGTTCCATTAAGGTTCTGTCTAGTCTGTGTGCCCTCGACAATGATGTTGGCAGCCAAATAAGGAAAATTCAGTGGTAGAATCTCTCTCTTTCTTTGCCTCTGACACTTTCTACTACATACTACACACACACACACACACACACACACACACACACACACACACCACAAATACACACACCCCCCTATTACCTTTTTTCTCCTCTCAAGAAACAATACAGATAACCTGCGTAAGGCATTGCTTCCTGTCAAGTTAAAGACCACTGTGCTACAGTAAGCCAACCTACTGAACCAAGCAAGAATCTCTGGATTCCTGGGCACACCCTGATGAGTCCAGTGAAGGTGATGTGACAGATGCCACAGATCAAAGGTTCCGACAAACTCCAACGCGCACTCATCTTTTTAGCTACCAGTTCTAACACTACAAAGGCAATGTAGACATAGGTAATCAGGTGTGTGTGTGTAAAGTCTGTGATTCTGACTACTGAAATCCTGAGAGAATTTCTTTCTGTAACTTTTGTTTTCATTAAAAAGTTCTCTTACAGACACTAAGTTACCAATATACTTCTCTTCTTCCGAAAAACACAGTCTGATAAGCTCCAAAGGAGATAGGAAAAGGAAGAGGAGGTTGAAAGCATTTTATTTTTATATCAGTGTGTGTGTGTGTGTGTGTGTGTGTGTGTGTGTGTGTGTGTGTGTTGCGTGAGTGTCTGCCATGTATGGGTAGGTGCACATGCAGGCCAGAAGGAGTAGTTATGATTTCTGGAGCTGGAGTGTTGTGAGTTTCCTCATGTGGGTCCTTGGAACTGAACTTGAACCCTCTGTACAGAAAGCACTCAGTCTGAGTCCATAAAAGAAAAACAAATGGTTTAACGCGGCTTTTATACTATGTTGTACTTTCTATGAGAAATTTATATCATTTCTTTCCTGGAATTTTTTTCAATCACATACCAGTGAATTAGATTTTGCAAGAAAACCTCCAAACCCAATCCAGTGCACTAATTTGGAATGCACACAGAGTTAAATTGCGTGTCTACTGTTGCATACTTAACATTTTACTAGGAATTTAATGATAAATTCTACCACTTCTACACAATTGTTCAAAAATTTTCAGAATTAGTATATCTCAGCAGATAATTTAAAATTTAAAATTGCTTTTTTGTATGGTTTTTTTTTATGTTTGGCTTTTACACACAGCTTCAAAGACTTAACTGTGGTGATGCTGGGTACTTAACAATAGGTTCAGAAATAGTAATTTTTTGGTCATTTTCCTCAGATTTAGAGAAATTATAAATGATTTTATATCTATCTATCTATCTATCTATCTATCTATCTATCTATCTACTTATCTCTTTCTTTCTTTCTTTCTTTCTTTCTTTCTTTCTTTCTTTCTTTCTTTCTTTCTTTCTTTCTTTCTTTCTATAATCTCTGGCAGCAGTATCTTTTTATGTAAGTTCAGGCTGGTCTGAGCAGTCTTCCTACTTCAGTACCTATAGTCTTAAAATCATCTGTATGCACCATTATAACCAGCTTCGAACTATGCTTTAAATTTTAAATGCTCAACAACCCCTGTGGATCATCTGTATGGATCGATCCCCTCTCTCATGGGACCTACAATAGAGAGTTACAGATGTTCTACACAAGAGGAAAATAGAGTGTTACAGATGTTCAACATTAGAGGAAGGGCTGGATTTTTTTTTTTTTTGGGGGGGGGGGTCTGGGCTAGAAAGAGAAAGTAGTCCAGGGGCATTAAGTAAGGTTTTCATATCCCTGTCTCATGTCATGTAGGCTTTATTTTTAATTGGGGGAAGAAAATAAGACTAAGTTGTTATCAATGAACATTGCTGTCTCAGCTTTGATCAGAAAGTGCCTTAACATTCATCAGTGTTCTAGATTTATAAATAGCTTCATAAAATTACTTTCTGTCTCTTCTTGCCAGTCTGTCTGGTAGCTGTGCAAGTACTCAGTCTCTGCTCTCGCCCAAGGGCTGGTGCCTAAAGTCCCATGGAAGTTCCTTCTTGATGTCACCATCTGTTGATACAGCCTTAAGAACTGAGAGTGATCCTTGACCAGGTCTCCATAGTGACTTGATCTAACCTCAGAATGGGACTAAGAGGACAGTGAAGGTCCCTTTTTATTCCCTTTCTTTAAGATTCTGATTGTCTCCGGTGCTGGGGAGAAGTCACAGACATGTTGTAGTCGTCAGAACTGAGACAAAGTTCATCATGAAACATCAGAGAAGGAAGTCGAAAGTTCCTTCTCTTCCCCAAATGTGAGCTCCATTGCTTCCCAAGGTCAGGCTGCCTAGTATGGCAAGATATCTGTGTCTGTCTGAAATCCTTGAGTAGAAATCCTACTTCACCAAGAGAATATACGAGAGGCAAGAAAGTACTTAGGTCACAAGCTAAAAGTGTTATTGGAGTGAAATGGCTCCAGAGTGTACTTTAAAAATTTGTGTTGGTACTGTAAATATTGTGTTTGTGCTGGTGCTGGATATATTGTGCTGGTGCTGGATATATTGTGTTGGTGCTGGATATATTGTGTTGGTGCTGTATATATTGTGTTAGTGCTGGATATATTTTGTTGGTGCTGTATATATTGTGTTAGTGCTGGATATATTGTGCTGGTGCTGGATATATTGTGCTGGTGCTGGATATATTGGCTACTCTGGAAACTTCTTCTTTTCCCATTTTGTCATGAATAAGTGATTTCTCTGATATACTACAGGATGAAGACCATGATACTAGGTAGACAGTGTTGGGTCCATGAAGCATTGGACCAACAGCCATCGACTCACAGACATAGCCTGAAACTTGGAAGAGATTGGCTAGAGTCCATACTAAAATGAAGCCTGAATACAAATGCCTGAAAAATTCAATCAACCACAGCCACAGTCATTTAGTTACAGTGCCATTTTTTTAATGCTGGAGGGAAGGGGGAAGTGCCTCCTTTGATCAGGGATTACTGTGTAGTATGCCAGGATCTCATTTAGAGGATCCAAAGAAAAAGCAAAAGTGAGTGTGTGTGTGTGTGAGAGAGAGAGAGAGAGAGAGAGAGAGAGAGAGAGAGAGAGAGAGAGAGAGAGAGAGACACTAGGGGGCCACAGGGCCAGAGGCAGACAGACAAAGGCATAAGTGGGGGGAGAGGAGGGAGGAAGGGAAGAAAAGAAGTGAGAGGGGAAGAGAGTGTTTAGTACATATACCAGTATTTTAAAGAACATGACTTATGGACTGGGGAGGAGACTTAGTTTGTCAAGTGCCCGCCTGTCATACAAGCATGGGGACCTGAGATCATATGCCCAGAACCCATATAACAGCTAACATCATCATACCCGTCTGTAATCTTTGTGTTGACGTGGCAGAGAAGCCAGATCTTGGAGCTTCATGACTGTACCTAGTCTAACCCATTGGGAGAGGCACCTTCAGAGAGAGGCTCTGTTTGAAATGCAGAATGGTGGTAGAAGCCACCAGTACCAATTTTTGGTCTTCGTGTTTGCACATAAGTAAGTGTGTACTAATCTGTATGCACATCAATAAATTAAGCATATACACACAAACATATAAGCATTTTTTTTTAAAAAAAATATGTGTTATTTGGGAGAAATGAATATAAAAAAGAGGATAATTAATTGGTACTGATCCACCTTTAAATCATACCCCCTATAAATCTCAGCACTGAATATCATCACAAGTTAATGGCACCATGCAGTACAGAGTTAAGGAACATGAAATAAGGAACTCAGCCATACCTGGGTTTAAATCCCCAACATATGTTAGGTATGTAGATTCTTTTTTTTTTTTTTTTCTTTTTTCTTTTATGAAGATCACTTCTCAGTGGCAGGACTGTTGACGTCAACTGACTTTGCAGAATGTGGAACATGTGGTAGGGAGACTGGGGAAGAGTAACTGCCAGTAACTGTTTCTGCCCTTTCTGTCTCCGCAGGAACCACAGCTTGCTGTGGGCCAATAAATCTCACACCACGGAGAGTTACCATGGTCTCTGCTCCTAGGATCCCCAGCAGAGGGATGAAGTGGAACGATTTGTTTAATTCTTCAAAAGCCACCAATGGGAAACTAAGGGATTGCAAGTCTGAACCCCTCCAGACAGGTTGTTTTCACTTGCTGCTGCTGTGAGAAGCCAAATCTTCATCTCTCCATTCTTTTCTTTCTCTCTCTCCATAAGATCCAGGATAGTCCCCTGCAGCACTAATTCTGCAAAGGAAGCAGTGTGTCTGATACCTGACGCTCCCTTGACCTTTGACTGCTAATTTCAGAAACAGAGTTATGTAGTTTAAAATTAGAACTTAGAGAAGGAAGTAACCTTAAACTAGAACAGTTCAAATTGTAAGTCACTTGACAAGCACCCGAGAAGCTTGGAATGGAGACTGCTGAAGGCCCAACTCCAGTGAGTGTATGGAGAGGGCGAAGTTCTGATGTTCTCGCCTTTCGAAACTCAATTGTACCGTGAGAGTACCTGGTGTGAAATGCTGCCTCTTCACATATTTTCAATTGTATTTATTTATTTCGAGTGTCGGGGTGGGGGGGTGGAGAGGTGGTTATTCACATGCCACTGTGCATATGTGAGGTCAGAGGACGACTCAAGCGCGTGCATTCATATGCATACTGGGTCCCTAACTCAGGTCATCATGTTTGTTGGCAAGTTCTTCTACCTTCTGCCCATTGGGCCATCTCACCCCAGCCCACTCAAAACATATTTTTAGCAGATATTATGACTGGATGTAGATACACCAAGGTCTGGCATGTTGAAACAAGTGTCCAGGCTTCTTTAAAGGATATCTAATAATTGACTTTCTGCCAGGGCAAGGAATATGCTGTTGCTACTTCACTGAAGGCCTGGCCGTGGAGACAGTGTGGCAGGTATAGGAAAGAATAAAACCTAGACAGCTGGAGATCCACATCAAGAGATTGTGCCTAAAATTCTTGCATTTTCAGTGTTCCACAAGCGTGCTGAGCATGTGCACATACTGTTAGAGGTACTCCCAGGGGTCTGGTGGCATCACCTGTGAGGACTTCACAGGTCTGTGAGTCTTGGATACCGTGACAGTGTGTCCTAACTGATACCTCTATTATTTGAGGTGAAGAAATGGAAGAAATGGACACATTAAGCAAGGGGCAAACCTTGGGTTTGGATGTAAGCAGCCTTTTTCTGTGGTTCTTGCTGCTGCTCTTTCTACAACAGTGCCAAGCCTTTTATAGACACTTCCTGTTTCCCAAAACCCATGAGAGGCACTGCTTCTCCTTCTTGGGCAGGAACACTGTTTAGCATTCTAAGTGAACTGACTCACAAGACATAGCAACCAATTCAGTGTTCTGTATTGTGAGGACTATCAACTCACTTTATATGCTTAAAGTTTTTCAAATTAAAAAATTCATGATGCACAATCATGGTGTGTGTGTGTGTGTGTGTGTGTGTGTGTGTGTGTGTGTGTGTGTGTTAATTGATGGAGTCTCTAGGTGATTAGAAGGAATGAATAACTTCGATTCTCAGAAGCATGTAGTCCAATAAGCCAAGGAGAAGAGCTAGCTATAACATTACACTAAGCGTATTTGGAAACATGTAAAAACTATCGTTCAGAGGAGAGTGGAATGCTAACCTGCACCACAGAATAGCTATCGTCAACACATAAATAACAAAACAGAACAACAGAACAAACAAAAGAGAAACAAAACTGACCTCATAATTGCTCAGCATTGAGCTGAATAGGGTCACTTAGTTTCAACTGCTTAGCATTATGCTAAGTGTGACCACATGACTACCTTATGGAACAACAAAGACATGTCCCATGACAGCTTTCAGCAAGTCATGCTAAAAGGGACCTCTCTCGCTCATTTTGTTACTTTTTCCCCCTTGTGTTGGTGTGCCGGGTGGAATGTAGAGTGGCGACTGGAATTTGAGCAACCAAAATTGTTCCTGAGAGTGCTTTGAGGATGAGAAAATAACTAGATTAAAGGAGTGTTGGCAATTGAGAGCCACTGTACCTGTCTTGAATTGCTTTTCTCCAGACTAAATGAGAGAGAGAGAGAGAGAGAGAGAGAGAGAGAGAGAGAGAGAGAAAGGGAGAGGGTAGAGAGGGAGGGAGGCAGAGAGGAAGGGAGGGGGGGCAGGAGGGAGGGAGAGAGAGACAGAGAGACAGAGAGAGAGAGACAGAGAGACAGAGAGGAGAGTGTCTTTTTAGTAGTTTCTGTCATTTCTGGTTTAACTTAATCCCAATAGCACTTTACTGAGAATATTGACCTCAGTCATTATTCTGTTGAAAAGATTCCACTGCATAGTGCAGATAATCAATGGAATATGAATATATATATATATATATACATATATATGACTGTATATATGAATATATACATATTATATATATGACTGTATATATGAATATATACATATTATATATTATATGATGTATTCAAACAGATGTATCTCTCTCAAATAGTTCTTCTGGGAGGAAACTGTAGACTAATTATAACTGTATTAATGAGTGATGTTCTAACTTCTCCTGTCTTCTGTGTAGGTAGTGTTGGGTGAAGCACCAGTATCTTATTTGAGGTCCAATGGTGATTCCTGTCAAATGGAAGGACTTAATTATACAGTCCCAGAGGAGCAGTGGTGTCAGCTTAGTACCCAGGAGTCCATGGTGAAATAATGATCTTTGTGGCTTAGTTTGGATGTGATCTGACTTCCAGAGCTTCCCCATGTCCATCCTCCCTCCAGAAGGATGCTTGTCGTGGACAAGCAAGCTATAGAGAACAGCCTTGCTCCTATCTTGGGAGTTACAAGTAAATTTTACTGAATCCAAGAAGTTCTTGTAAGAGAAAGTCAGCTATCTGCCCTGCCCATCTCTGACAATTCACACTGTTAGAGAATGGAAACCCCTCTCCCACTGCTGTTTCTTCTCCTCTCCCACTGCTGTTTCTTCTCCTCTCCCACTGCTGTTTCTTCTCCTCTCCCACTGCTGTTTCTTCTCCTCCATGACGTTTAATTTGTTTGCTTCTGTCCTCATCTTTACCCTGCGAATCTCCAGCCCACCGTCAACCTCAACTATGCCACAGGAAAGGGTTTGACTTTTCCATGAAATCAATGTGATTATTATCTGGGGTCATGCTTTCTGCATGAGAACTATGTTAAGCCTTAAAGTAATTGCTAACAGCTTTTAACCCCACTGCCAATGTAAAGTAGGAAAACAATAAATGTCCCTTCTATGACTATTCTGAGCCCTGCTTATTCTAAGCTGTTTACCCTTCAGTACCGGGGGGCACTGAGCAAACAATGGGGTAGGTGGCTTTCTCTTCCTCACCTTGACTGTCTCTGCCTTTCCTGTGACCCCTCCTCACTTCAGGGATGTCATTTTTTTCTTCTTGTTGTTGTTGTTCTGATTTTATTCATCAGATGAAAAACACATAATACAAATCAAACACTCTTAACTGCTTTATTAATGGCTAAAACCATTGCTCTCTCTGGGATAATTACCACTTCAAAGAGCTCCTTTGGAAGACAACTTTAATAATAATTTGCCAGATTTCTAGCAAGAACAAGAAAAGATGTCTTGTATATGGTATATTTCTGGCAATGATTTGAAAATGTGATGCAGACAGTTTCCTAAGTGATCAGAGCATGTTGTGCCCCCAGCACTCACAAATGCTTTAATTAATAAAGACACTACTCCTGTACAAATGGCACAGTTGGTAAATGTGAGGCAAAGGCAAACATCTGAGCCAGGGAGGGTGTGGGCAGAGGGAAAGCACTGCGCACTCTCAGGATGAGAGGATGGGGAAGAAGGAGATGTTTGGCCACAGGAACACAATTGACCCTTCCTTGTCTCCAGCCACAGGTCACAATCAGCACTGTATTGGGGAAGTAAAAATAAATTAATTCAATGAATGACTCCCTCCCTCCAATGTGAGCTGTCATTTCTATCTGTATAGAGTATTAGAATAAGAATCAATTGTTCAACCATGGCTCATTAAAGGCCCTGTTAAGCTATAAACATTGTTAAAAGTGATTAATAACTTAAATGTCTAAGAATCATGTCTATTGTGTTCTTTATATTAATGATTCATATGCAAACCTTTCTTTAACTCCTCTAATATCTATACTCTCGGTTGTTTCACAGATGCTGTAATTCTGAGGATGAAAGAGACTTTCAGATTGTTTTAGTGGGCCCTGCAGAGATGACTCGGTGGTTAACAGCACTGGTTGCTCATTCAGAGGACTACTGTTAGATTCCCAGCACCCACATGTGATTCAGCAGCATCAACAGCTCCACTGTTGGGATTTGAATCCTTCTTCTGATTTCTATGGATACCAGGCGTGCACAGACTTACATGCAGGCAAGACACACGTAAATACAATGCTAACAATAAAAACAATAATATTTTAGTTTATTTTTTAAAAAGATTCTTTTGCCAATAGTCAACTTGAATTTTCCAATTGTAATTCTTTGCCTTCAGCATATATTTACCATATATGCCTTGCTTAATCACCTCTTTAATTGGAAAATAGATTATGTATGAAAAGTAATATAAACCATCTGCCTCTTACTGACGTTACACATCCACATGTGTATGTATATTGAATGTATATTTAGTTGGCATCTGATTCTTTGTGACATACATTCATGCATGTTTAGTTTGTCAACCCAGAACTGCTACGTTTGTTCTCTCATAAACCTAACACTTCCTCATTCACAAGAGCTCTGCACAAGTGGTACTTCCCTGAAGGTAACTTCCTCTGATTATCCAGATCCATTTAAGCATCCTATTATACAGCAGTCACTATAATTGCAGTGAGTTAAGAGTTTTCACTGGCCTTTATCATACTAGCTTTATAATTGTGATAAAGCTCTTCAAGGGCATAAAATGTCACTGTGGTGTTCCCGGGACCCATCGTGAAACTTGACACAGTGGGTAGACATACCTGGCATATTGTCCTCACAAACAAGGACAATTGAACAAATAATGATTGACTATCTACTTTGTGGTTCCATTAACTGTATAAATCATCTAATACCCACATTCCATCTTTCTAGACCAAATTTCTATTACATTTCAATTGATACTGTTAATTTCACATTCTAGGCCCCTGAAGTATACTTCTGTTTTCATCCAGCAGGCTATATGCTACCACATTCTGAAGCTAAAATTACCTTCTAACCTTCCATTCCTTTGAATTCTTGCCATTTTCTAGCTGACCAGATCACTTTATATGACTTGAGTTGCATGTGACCTTCGAGATGTCATAGTGTAAAATATTTTGGATAAAGGCCTTTCGTTTAGTAACACATCTGAAAACTAGTTGTCTGGAACTATTCAAAGACTTGTAATCACTGTACAGATAGATATACATTGTCTTGGAAAGGAAGACCAATCTTTTGTTCTCTGCCAAATTAGTAGAAAAAGTTTCTTCTCCTGAACTGTTCTATACGCTCAGGTCCCCTGTGGAAGATGAGAGTGTCCTTAGAATGAAAACCACAACTTTCTAGTGTGAGCCTCTGTGCATTCAACAGGATGTCCTTATACTTTCTCAGGGATTTTAGACCTTCAGTGTTCATTCATTCATCACTGACCTTTGCTCTTCCCAGATATTTTGCTTAACTGCCCCCCTTTTTATTAACTCCTGAAATGTGACGTGCAATGTCATGGTTGTATTCCCCAGGTGGCCAATTTAGTTCTTTGAATGTGGAAAATTGCCTCCTAGGAACTTTTGTAAGGATCTTTGGATTCAATATTAACTCATTGGCAGCTGGTCCTAAAACCACAGGGGATGATAAAAATCAAGACTGTTCTTTATTAGATTGTACCCAATGGCACAGGAAAAAGGAATAACCCAATCATATTCAGAGCCACACTTATATTTTATCATTTCATTTCCCTTCAAAAAAAAATCAATGACGATGAGCCCATTAACCATTGCTCTGTATTGATCTAAGCATGCTGTCCACATTCGGCTAGACCATCTCCATGATGAAAGGCTGATGGTAATAATTAGTTTCACTAAAGGCTTATGCTAAGTAGATCGATAAATTAAAATAACTTTTGATGGCAATATATTCCCTGTGAAAAAAGCATTAGTGGTCCAGGTTTCTGTCTGAGTGTCAGCCTCTTCTACCTGACCCTGAATCTGCATGCATGCTAAGTCAGATCATGGCTTCTGAAACACTCTTCTGACATGAGATATATCCCCTTTTCTAACAAATTATTCTCAAATTCTACAACGCCTTTATATGTATACTGCTATTTGTTTGATTTTTTTTGAAATTGTTCCGTTTTCAATAGATACTCAGGCTAGCATCGACGAGTAGTGAAAAATAGTTAAAATAGATAAGAGCCAGGGAAATATGTCCCAAAGACTCATAAATGAGATCCTGTGTTAGTATCTTTCTGATATATTTTATATATAACATACCCAATTCATCAGCAGTTGTATGACTCCTCATTAAGTAGTTGTTACAAATAGACCAAGTATTATTAAATATCTAATTATTCTTCTATAATATAATTAAGATGCATTTTGCATAGGAAAAATTGTGAGCTATCAAGTGTTTCATGATCTTTGACATAAACAAACATTTTTAAAAAGGCTTTTCTGGAGACCATCCTATTAGAGATTCATTTCTTATCACTTGGAACTTAGCCCTTCATATCTTAGAACTAAAGCATTTTGGATGGTTACTTCACATGTTTGTCCTAAGGTAGCCTTGCAATTGTACTGTTTACAGAGAACAGCAGAAGAGAACCTACCCCTCTCTCCATTTCTCTGCTTAAGTTGAGTCTAGTTCACTTTGTTCTATAACAATCTGTCTCCGTGCTGAGTTGCCTTTTAAAAAAATGCTTCCTTCAGACTGCTTTGTGAAGCTTAACTTTTCCCATAGCTTTGGAGAAGGAAAGTGGGGATTTAGACACAGCAGAAGGAAAGAGGTTAGTTCTGACTCAAAAGAGGGAACCAGCAGCTATCCGCAGGTGCTTCCTTAAAAGTAAATAAATCCCCCCCTCCACACACACACACTCTCACTAATGCAATAGGACTCCAGGGAGAGGGGACCAAAGAAAGAAGCCCTTTGGAGTACCTGCTGATCTAGACCAGTTTTCCCATTGCTTTACAGAGCTGAGCTCATGACTAAGCACCTTTTCAAGGTCCAGTAAATAAATTGTTAATGGAGAGATAACACCATCTTAATCTCCTATAGTCCTTTATGGAAAAAAAAAAAAGATTCAGCTAGTCCCAGGAAAAGAGAATTAGAAAATAATGACAAGCGAGGTTAAAAGGTTTAAGGCCAGCTGCCTGCGTATCTCCTGCTAAGTTTAGCATTAACTTTTGGAAAGGAATGAACATTCACATAAAAGTACTTCTTTTAGAAACAACAGCAGTTAAAGGGTGGAAAACCAGGAAGCTAAAGGTCTGTGTTATTGGTGTGTGACCTGCAATATGATAGTGTCTGTCCAGCCTTCCTGGCTACCACAAGGGGGACACCTTTAGTGGGCAAAATGAGAGAAAGGGAAGTCTTTTCTTTTCTTTTTTTTTTTTTTCTTTTTTCTTTTTTTTTTTCATATTCCACCTCCCACAAATATGCTTCAAGAGCTGGGGAGGGAAGGAGGGAGGGAGGTTAAAATCCCAAGGAAGTGCCATGGGATGGAATTTTGGACATTCCAGTCCCTTAATACTGTCTCAGAACGGATCCTTCTGGGCCTCTCTTTT
>NC_034607.1:47536844-47559358 GCF_900095145.1 Mus pahari
TTGAGAGTTCTTTATTTAGCTCTGTACCCCATTTTTTAATGGGATTTTTTGAGTTTTTGGAGTCCAGTTTCTTGAGCTCTTTATATATATTAGATATAAGACCTCTATCAGATTTAGGATTGGTAAAAATCCTTTCCCAATCTGTTGGTGGCCTTTTTGTCTTGTTGACAGTGTCTTTTAAAATTCCTCAACAGAACACCAATGGCTTGTGCTGTAAAATCAAGAATTGACAAATGGGACCTCATAAAACTGCAAAGCTTTTGTGGGCCTCTCATTTCACTGGTGTGAAAGCAGCCGTGCTGGAGAGAAGACTTCAATGCTGGTTCCCAAGATCACTATTCGTGGTTGTTTTGCCGGCAAGTGGAATGAGCCTGTTCCCTTTTAACTGTCAAAAGGGAAGTCACATATGACAAAGCACTTTTGTTAAAACCAGCCTCTATGTGTGTGTGTGTGTGTGTGTGCGTGTGCGTGTGTGTGTGTGTGTGTGTGTGTGTGTGTGTGTATGTATCTGTATCTGTATCTGCATTTATGTTCTAAAGTAATATAACCAAAACAGGTGGGAGAGGAAAAGAAGAAAAAGAAAAAGCTGAGTTGCTTTGAGCTAATAATCTAATTCATACTTTGGTATTTCCTACCCCAAAATATCCCATGTTGAAGGTTCATCCAAGGTCTTTCCTTGTACCACCCAACTATTTATTATTATTATTAATTTATTTTATTGTCAGATTTCTTCAAACTGTGCTTGTGTTGTAGAAGTTTTAAGTCACCAGATATCTACTCATGGTGATATTTTAGTAGGAGTCAAGAAAGTTACAAAATGCTTTGGGACTGATCTGTCTGCCTTTTGTGGGTTTCTCCATAGCTGTTAAAGATGATGGGCCTGCCAGGAAGGATAATATATTGGGTTTGGAAGCCAATCACATAAAGTCATTATTGTGGTTACACTAATATGCCATGGTACTAACTGGTGTTTGTGGGCTGAGAGAAAGAGCACTGGTTATAGAGTAAGCATCATCTCACGCAAGTGTCGCATGGGGCCTCTGGAAGGTCATGGAGTCAGTTTGCCATAGGCAGGAAATTTGGGCTCACAGAACTGATCAAGCCTGTGCACGTTGACACATTGTTGGTAATCTATAAGAGAATCATGATTGCAATGTTTTCTCTCTGCTCACTTTCCCTGTCTATACAGCCAGGAAATATGCAACCTCAAGTGTTCTGTACCTAAAGAGACGGCATGAGCCTTGTACATCGAAACAGTGAATGCATCTGCTTTAAAGTGAACACGCCATGCAGAGTAGGTGGAGAATGGAAAACTGAGTCCTCCGAGATCACTGCAGAGGCCCAGGACAGTCCTCTTCCCAGGATTCCCTCTGTGCCTTATCACCAACATAAAGGTTTGTCCTCCCTTTTCTGACATCAGCATCAGCCACGACTCTGAAGATACCAGAGCAACTTTGATTTCTTACACTTGAGTTCCAATACTGTGGCACACTGTATGGATGGGAAGCTGGGAATCAAGAGAGATATAAAATGATTTGCAACTGATCCATCTGTCTCCAGTGGGTGCCTACACAGCTATTGAAGTCGGTGGGCCTGTAAGAACAGATAGTATGTTGGGTTTACCTTTGGATCGAGAATACTGTGGTTGGAGAGTATTAGGCAGGGGAAAGCAAGAAGTCCAAAGAACAAATATCCAACCTCTTCTCATTTGAGTGGGGTCTCTAGGTCTGTGTGCTTTCTTGGAGTTAGCAGGAGGATCAGAAGGCTTGATGGCTGAGTTCTCACATACCAATGAGCCCTAACCTAGCACCATTAACACCGTCTCCCAGATCCCCAAGGAGCTGGCATGGAATTCGGCTACTGAAAAGTCATTCTACAGGTTTTATAGCCCCTGTAAAGAGAGGGAGTCTGTCTTCCTCACATGACATACTCCAAATATTTTTACATGGTGTTATAAAGTCTACGCTGAACACGAAAAAGAAAAGTATAGCTTGTTCCCCTAACTATCTAGAAATCCTTATGATAAGTTTGATGACAACTATGCAGAAGATTTTCTTTTCCCTCATCAGACTGGTGAAATCGCATGTATATTATTTACTTTCAAGGAAAATATGCATTGTCCAAACAATGTTGGTCACTTGAAAGATGCATTAACATGCTTATGAGGGCATATGCAATGTGCTTGACTTGAAGACATAGGGCTCAGTGGAAGACAGAAAGATAGTTTCTGTTTTTGTTTTAACCTTGCATTGTAGATGGAAATTTTAAATTGAAGTTCTACTATTTGAGATGGTAATAAGCACATAATAATTTTGTTATGCAGTTTTCAGATCACTTAGTACTAATTTCATATGCTCTAATTGTTTGTTTGCCTAAATCTGGAATGCATGCACCATATTTCCCTCTATAAATATAAATACATTAATGCATTCAGATTGATTGTAACTCACTGGATAACCCAGCATTCTGATAAGTTTTTAGTAAGCAAAGATGGATGTCCTTTAGATGCTTAATGAGTCAGATTCACTTAAAATGCTGTGTATATTCTGAATATGCAAGTTTGAATATAACAGGGTAATATTTAGTTATAGGAGTACGAGGGAGCAGTGAATTCATAACTGTCTATGTAGGTAATTAAAGATGACTAAGAATAAAACCTAAAGCAGACAACTTCTCATGTCAGTTTGGCCGAGTTTGCTATAAGCATTAATTGCTCTTATGAAACCTTGACAGAAATTACAAAGCACAGTGGAACTCTACATGGGTAACTTCTGCTTAGGGTATGTGGACAAAGATGACAATTAAAATGTAAAGAAATATATACATACATATATACATACACAAATGTACATACACACCATATACATACATATATATATATATATATATACACACACATATATACATTACTCCACATATACACACATATACACAATGCATACATACATGTTCACTCACATATACACATACACATACACATACATGCAGACACATATACATACACACAAATACACACATATATATGCATAAACACAAATACATACACAGCAATGCTCACACACACACACACACACACACACACACACACACACACACACACACATACTATACCAGACCCATATAAAGTTATCTGCCAATCAGGAATAGATAGTTGATAAGCAATATTTTCTGAAGACTAAACTGGGAATTTCTACCACCTATTGTACTCATTACTGGATTTATCTGGTATGTGAAAGATAAAACACCACCAAAAAGTTCTCTTTATATGAAAAGCATAGTATCTCATAACTACTTATATTCTCTTTTTAAAAAATGTATTTTTGTGTGTGTGTGTATGTGTGTGTGTGCGCGCAGGTGCCCAAAGAAGTCAGAATTAGTTCACTTGGAGGTGTAATTATTCTTGGAGATGTATTTACAGGTATTTTGAGTTCCAAATTAATGTTCTAGAACTGAGGTCCAGTGCTCTGCAATTGAACCATTTTCCATATCATTGAATCTGATTTTCTAACACACATAAAAACTTAAAAGTTAGAAAACCATGAAATTCAAGCTCTTATTTTAGAGTCAAAAACTTTGGGTCAAAAAATGTAAATTTACAAAGATTACAGAATTTGATAGTAGATAAATCAGATTTTCCTCAGCACCAGTTTCACACTCTGTTCCCACATTACCCTTTAAGAGACTATCTATCAATAGTTCCTTAAGTGGAATTTCCTTTTTTTCCTTTGTCCCATACTCATGCCCACGTGAGAAATGTTTTCCTTTAATTTTTGGTATTAATTTTTTGTTTCATACATGAATATAATGTATTCTGATGGCCGCTCCCCACTCTCCAGTCATCACTCTCAGCCGTGACCTAGTCCTGCAACCCCGTTGTGACTTTGAGTTATTCTGTTTTATGACCTAAAATAGCTTAACCACTTTTTGTTTTTTAAACTTACCATGAAAATTCCTTCTTCAAACATTACTGCATCTAAATCCTCATAGTTGAGGTAAGTTCCAATTTTTCTGAGTGTGTGTGCCTTCTCTCCTTTTCAAGTCTCTTCAATCACTAAATATATATACTAGCATCATTTGATCCCAATTTTAATGACTCTCCCAACCCCCCCAACTAATGAACCTGATTTTCTCAGCAACAATATAAATTTTAAATCAAAAGTTTTGTTAGAGTGGGAGACTTCGTTGAAGTCTCTCCTTGTACATGTTGATTTTGAACTCACTGAAGTTCCATCTGTGAATTCTTTTTACACCCACAACCACCTGATATCATTTTTTTGCATAAATTGTCCTACTCACTGTCATCTGATTAGAAAATAAAGAGGCATAAGTGGAAAAGAGTCAAGAAAAAAGTCACCGAGAGTCCATCCCAAGCTTGACTCCCTCCTCTGGTGTCTTGCACATTCAGTAGAAGTTATTCTGATCTGAAAGTCAGCTTTTCCTTCTGTCATGCAAAGAATCAAATATCTGTCCATTTATTGACCTTTAATGTGCTAGAGCTTAAATGCACATCTTTTTTGATACTAAGATCTATCCTTTTTCCACAATGTCTTGTGACTCAGATAGTAATCATAAAAAAAATGACTCTTCTCATAATCATGAATACTAGGAAAACCTGTATTTAAACAGCCATAAAATTGGGCATGAACTGAATCACAACCTGAATTGTACATTTTTTTTAGTTCTTTTATTTTTGAGATTACTATATAATTATATAATTTTCCTTCCCATCCTTCCCTACATGATCGCCCATGTACGCTTTCTTGCTCTTTTTCAAATTCATCATCTCTTTTTTCATTAACTGTTCTTACATGCATATATGCATATATTGATAAATATATAAATATGGCTATCTCAGTCTGTATAGTATTAATCATATGTATATTTTTCGGGCTGATGATGTGATGGTAGATCTCTAATTGGTGTGCTTTTCTCTGGGGAAGATGGCTTCTCTCACTCTTGGCATTACTTAGTTGCCTGGAGTTCTTTGTGTAGGGCTGTGTGCTTCCTCTCCCCCAGCCACTTAATCAATTTTGACTTTAAAAGGTTTAACTAGCTGAAAGAAAATACAAACTAGCCCATGCACACCATCTGTTCACAGTAAGACACCCCAGTGGTATGAGCCAGCCCCTCCTACCCAAAAAGGAAGCTGATGTTGATTAGTGACTGGCTTACACTTTGCTTGGTGTCAGAACTAAAACTTGTGATCAGACTTAGGATCTTCAGGGTAGTAGTTATCCTTTTATTTGCTAGGCTTTCAATTGTTTCCCCATAAGAATTAAGCCTCATGACTGGTAGGTGTACTTTTCATCAGAGGTTCAGTTGTTACCAGCAATCATTTCATTCTCTTTCGATCACTAAGCTGAATGAAGCAGAGTGATTGACAGCTCTACATGGAGAACTCTCAGCAAATCTCTGAGCAAGCAGTTATGAGGTACTTGCTTTGTTGTCATCCCAGTTCCATTCTCAAAGCGGAGGACATCTAGACTGGATGTAAAGAAGAGCTCAAAGCCGAAACCATGTCTGAGCATATAACACAGATGTAATTGAGATGTCAGAGTGGCTTGAAATGAACAGAGTCATTCAGTGAGTTGACCTGTGTTTCTGCTTATGACCATTAGAAACAAACTTGGGGTAGAAATAGACATAAAAGTCAAGTGTAGTCTGGTGTTGCCTTTTGAACGACTATTTGTACAAATATGATTTCAAAAGCATTTCAGAATCTGAACTGAAATGAGACTACCATATGGCCAGTTCTTCAAAAGGTTAAGTCAAGATCTGGATACAGTTGCTAAAAATGGCAATAGATGTTTTGAACTACCTCCATGTATTAATTTTACACTGACCATCAAGGAAACCAATGTTTGATTTTTAAAGTCATTCTCAGACTTTTTGTGACTATTAGAAGACAAAATCAAGAGGAGAAATACTCCAAGTACTTTTTGGTGTGAGTGTTCATTTTGAAGTTGTTGAGACTGATAACTTTTCAGAATGGTTAGTACAGATGGTCTTGTAATAAATAAAACCTTACTTTGGAGGGGTTTTTTTTTTTCCCTCTACCAATGCCTACACATCCTTTAATACAGCTCTCAGAACTTATCGGAGAATGGTGTGTGTGTGTGTGTGTGTGTGTGTGTGTGTGTGTGTTTGTATGTGTGTGTGTGTGTGCGTGCATGTGTTTTCTGCAGGTATACAATGAAGACAGTTACACAGAATCTCAAGACTGATCAAAGTACAGACATTAAATGACTGTTGAGTGTTCAGTCACAATTGGGCATCTGTATAACTACTACTCTTCATGAGTCAGAGGCCATTGTGGAGGAGTAGGCTGAAAGATTTTAAGAGCCAGAGGTCAGGAGAACTGGAGCAAAATGCTGTTTTCTGGACATGACAGAATCTCTACACTCATGAACTCACAGCAGCCGTGGTTGCATACACATTATAAAGCTGTCCAACATTCCAATGGGAGGAATTCATGAGCACCCAACCTTAACTCGGATGTATGGGTAGCTGGTCACTTTTGAAGTAGGGAGTCAGTTTTCTTTAAATGTGTGGCTCCTGGTAAGTCAACCATGCTCCAATGAATAACTCCATGTATGTATATTTATAGATAGTACAAATTAGAGTTACTGGGTTATTAAATTAATGGCAAACAGCAAAAGGCAGTTTTGGGGATGGGGAGATGGGAATAAATCTGGGAGAAACTAAGGGGAGGAGGGGTGAAAATGATAAAATTGATTATATGAAATTCTCAAATACTCAGCAATGTATTTTTAAAGATATGAATCAATAATGATACAAAAATTTTCTTTGAATGTACTCAGGTGGGCTTTAAAAACTAAAAATAATAAAAATATATTAATATTCAAGAACCTAGAGGTTAATGAGTTAAATCATCTCTTTGAGACACGTACAAAATAATAGAAAACAACTCTCATCCACTTTTTTTTCTATTTTTTGTTATGCTGAGACTTACTTAGATTTAGCTTTTTAGTTAAGAAAGAGTTGTTGAACATACCAACTGCATGACAGGCCCTGTGTCTATTCTTGTATGTATAAACACAACCATCTTCCTTTATACATACAAGAATAGACACAGGGCCTGTATTCCAGCCACAGAAATTAAAGGAGTGTGCTAAGGCTGAGCTACACCACAACTAGACGTGTCTTTTTCCAGTAAACAACATAATTCCGGGATTCACAGTGAGGTTAAATATCCTGAACATGCATTTTGTTAAAATATAAAAATCTAAGAAATTGAAATTTATTATTTATCTATGTCTCTAAGTCTCAATGTCTCAATGTCTCTATGTCTCTACCTACCTATCTATCTATCTATCTATCTATCTATCTATCTATCTATCTATCTATCTATCCATCCATCCACCGTCTATATACCTATCATCCATCTGTCTTATTCATCTGTATACATACATGCCTCAATTCATCACATTATACTCACATTGTGCACTTTGAGTATAAATCTGTCAGTTAATTCTTTTAAAAAGTTATAGTTTGGAAATCTTCAAAACTCCATGAAAGTTTCAATTCAGACCTTAAAATCATGTTTCTTACCCACCCACTTTTTCATGTGAAATTTCATGTAAGTCTTAAAAAAAAGAAAAGTTTACAAAAATGACTTAGAGAAATACTGATTCACGGCAAAGACTGCTGATGCAGGTAATATTAGGGCAAAGTCACTCTTTTAAAGCCCAAAGAATTCACTCAGTAAAAAATTAATTTAACTGAGTTATTTCAATTTTGCACTTGCATAAAATTATTTTACTCAAAAGTTAATATTTGTAAATCCAGTATTTGGTGGAAGAGTTTGAAGTTATTATTATTGGCGTCTGTTCTTTAATCACCCACTCAGTAGCAATTTGTACTCTTTAGTAAGGGAAAACATATGTTCCCATTTGTCTGGGACAGTCCTAGCTTACTGATGTCAATACATCGTGATAAATGTTCTCCCTTTACTCTTAATTTTTTTTTTTAGTTTTCTTGAGCAATTATATACTGAGCCTGTGATTTATTTAGTTTCCTTTTACCTTTCTGCGATCTAATATGCCTATTTTACTCATGAAATTTTAAAAATGTAAGTGATATACTTTCATTTCTCAGCTAAGAACCGTCCAATGGCCAACTAACATAAGCATGAATTGTACACATATATATTTTTTAAGCCCATGATGGCCACATCTCTGCTGTAACCTTTACACTTCACTCTTGTACTTGATTCTGCTGAGCTCCAGCAGAACTTTAGGATTGGCCCTAAAATGTGTTCCCACCTCTGAACTTTCACATTCTTTATTTCTCACCTTTCCTGGAAACACTCAGATATTTATATGATTTGTTTCCTCAGCTAACTTAGTTTTCTAATTAAGTTTAATGTCTTCCAATTGCCATTTATAAGATAAATTCCCATCCATACTTCCAATAATCGATTGTTATATTCTTTGACTTGAATGTTTGAATTGTGTCTATCATACACATATTCAGATATTTCTATTAAGATATATTAATAGACTAAGTATACCATTTACACTATTTTTAGTTCTTCAGCACAGCTTAAGAAACTAGGTATAACACACCTTTGACCAATTTAGAAACTGAAATTTCAAAATGACAATTACAGTTTCCATATGGCATCTCTCTCCTTCGAGATACTTTGATTGGCAAACAGTTGCTTTTGACATATGTGTGCACTCTTTTGATGAATATGGATGCAGGGCAGCTACTTCACTTTGAAAAATAAGGCTGTAATTGAATCAGAGATACTTAGAAACTGAGCATTTCTAGAAATCCCCCAGTGCAGTCAGACAGGAAAATTCATTAAGGAATAGAAATATAGGTGGAAGACCAACAAGCATGATCCATGCTTCATTGTGTCCTTTTGTGGTTGCCCCTTTCACATCAAGTAGGACCCTCAGTGGTCAGCACCACCTCATCCAATGCATCTGTGGGAGTCTGGGCAGAAGTTAGTGGTAAGAAGGTGCCACTGTCTGTCTTATGCAAAGTGTGCCACTGTTTCGAAAAATGCTAAAAAAAAAAAAAAAAAAAATCTATGAAGTGCCTACCATGTCACTCTACTCTCCACTGTTCCATAAAGCAACATCTTAGCCATCAGCATTGCTTACATTGTTCCTAAACATATCCCAAATTTTACTCTCAGTAAACTGCCTCCTTTCCTAACATCCCTTATAAGATTCTGGTTTGTTTTGTCATGTTCTCTCCAGGTCAATGAATATATAGACAGAGAAGCAAAGTGAATATAGCTCTAGAAATGAATTATAGCCTATAGAACCTACAGTCATCGTTATACCCCCAGTGTATTTCCCTTGCATCACAGTATTCATCTGGCCTGCACACAACAGTACAACCATTTCTGCCCAGTGAGCATCACAGAATTCCCCAGGGTTCATAATACAATGGTGATATAATAGTGTGTTTTCCACATATCTGCAATGGGCTTGACATCTGTACAATAGCTCATAGACTTTGTTTTGCCACAACTTTATCAACAGTACTAAATTTAAAGAACTATTTCTCAGACATTTTGGAAAATCTGGTTTGCAGCATTGCTCAGTATTTAAAGATATAGTTCTCAACATATGGCACTAATATTCATGATCTATTTCATTGAAAGTAAATGATTTTTCAAGTACTTATGGTATACTTTTTATCTATACCCAAAATGATAATGGGAGAGAGAAATACTTAAATGTACATATTAGTTACATTCATTATCTGTTTAGTTTCTGTTTTTCAAAGCAGTATAGGCCCTTTACTTTGGCTCTAAGACACATTAATTGATCATATTAAATACATACTAACAGTGCTCTAATTTAAGTTTTATGGAATTTTGAGTGTCTATTATTAGCATCCTGGGTGCAGAGATTTTTTCCTCAAAATTTCTTTCTTTTATTCGTGTGTGTGTGTGTCTGTGTGTGTGTGTGTGCACGCGTATGTGTGTGTGGTGTGTATATGTGTGTGCATGTGGTGTTTATTGTATGTGTATATGTATGTGGGGTGTGTGTGTATGTGTGTGTGTGTGTGCGTATGTGTGTGGTGTGTATATGTGTGTGCATGTTGTGTTTATTGTATGTATATATGTATGTGTTGTGTGTGTGTGTGGTGTGTATGTATGTGTGCATGTGGTGTTTATTGTGAGTATACATGCATGTGGGGTGTTTGTGTGTGTGTGTGTGTGTGTGTGTGTGCATGTTTATATTATGCATTGCTTGAGATCAGAGGACTACTTTGAGTCTTGGCTTTCACCAACCTTGTTTAAGACAGGTCTCTGTGTTCACTTCTGGATTCTCCAGATGACTCGGCACAGGGACTTCTGGCCTTTCTACTCTCTCTGCACCACTCCTATCTCTACTAGGGAACACAGGAGTTACAGATGCACACTAAGTGCCTGGTTTTTCACTGGTTTGGGGTTTTGAAGCCATGTCCTTGTGACTGCACAGCAAACAGTTTTACTTACCACACCCTTCAGTGTTTTTAATTACTCAGAAAGTTATGCTATCTAATTTATGAATTTCTGTGGATGTTTACAGTTGATGTGGTACTGGTTCCTGATAATATTCTTAAATGAAGCTTATCCAGGTCTCTAGATACCTAGGGGTTAGGAGTATACTATGCTTTGTGCCTCTAATCTTTCTTGTTCTCATTACTCCTGTTGGTTCCATAATCTCTCTCTCTCTCTCTCTCTCTCTCTCTCTCTCTCTCTCTCTCTCTCTCTCTCTCTCAAAGCAAAAGAGTACTTATGTTAAAATAGCAAAACTACCTCTAGGGAAACAATATAATAGGCGATTATGAATGTGTACTGAAGAGATACAAGAAAGTACAATAGAAAGTGGATTTGACATAGTCCTCTGCATGTTCACGAGGAGAGGAGGAGAAGGAGGAAAAATGATGTGCTTTCATTATATCTTCTTGCAAAAATCTGACCAATTTTTATTGCTTTAGCTTTAGTTTTTATCATAATTTTTGTTGAACTAAATGCATGACTCACAATATTGGTGCATATTTTACATTCAATTTCCAGAGGTCCTGAGCTCATAAGTGTAATTTAAAATGTAAGTTGAACATCAAGTGGGTTTTTGTTCTTGGGTTTATATTTGTGAATTTGAATTTAAATGGGATTTAACACATATGGGAGAATTATAATACTTCCTTTTAAAGATTCTTATCTTATTTTTATCCAAATTCCCATGCTCTATGACATTGAAGAGTGCTGGAAAGGATGATTAGAATTTCTGTACAATTTATTCAAATATGAACAGCATGACAGCCATGATAAGGATGCAAATATAGTCATAAAGAATGGTTTAGCTTCCATTTCAATAGAATGTCCATGTGACATTCTGAAGACATTAAATTTTGTAGAGCAATTAATATGGTTTCTTAATTAGCTGACACTTGGAAGGAACATTTCAAGTGATTAGTTTATTAAACATATGAAATTAAATAAATGTAATCCAAAATAGAGTCATTTTGTTCTAAGAATTTGATGGTAATATACAGACTATTTTTCACATATTAATTTGATTAATTCTTACTTTTTTGAAACCATTATTGGATAGTGTAAGCAGATGATGTTAGGCACATTATTTAATTGTTTGGGCATTGGCAACACCATCAGTAATGTATTGGGTATTGGTCAGGGTTAATGAATGAGTGCATGCTATTTTCCTATAAATGTGAGGATAAAATAGTAAGGATTCAACATCTATCAAGATAGATTTTAGTAACTTGCCTTCAACATGCTAGCAAGCTGTATAGTTGGCATTTGACTATTGATTTGTCTGATCTTGAACTGAGGCTTTCAACACATAAAACAATTTTCATCCCACTGAATGTACTACTTCATACCTATGAATAACACAGTAGTAAATTTAATTAGGATTTGCAGATAGTTTGGTAAACACGTTTCTTGACATTAAATTTAATACCTTGCTATTGAGAGTGCCCCATAATGGCACTTCATGTATGATTGTGTCTTGCCTCTCAGAAGACAGGCTGCTAGATGGAGAGACTGAAGTTACCCTCTTACGTATTGTCATCATTCATTGCAGTCTAATACAGTACTCTGAGTAAACCTTCAGTGTGTTCCTTTGTCACATCTTCCTCAAAAACATGCCACTCAGAAAATAATTTATGATACTGGTTGCTCCTGGGTTCTTTGCCGTAACATTATGACTTAATTATTATACTATGTTTATGTCTCTTAATACTCATAAATCTAGAATCTGGAGAGTTGTTTCAGCAGGTAGGAGCACATACTGCCCTTGCAGATGACGTAGGTTCAGTTTCCAGCACCTGCACAGAAGCTCAACACTTCCTGTAACTCCCCTTTTGGGAGATTTGACGTGTGTGTGTGTGTGTGTGTGTGTGTGTGTGTGTGTGTGTGTGTGTGTGTGTGAATGTAGGCAAAACACATATACATATATACACATAAAATAAAAACTGATAAAATGAAATATTAATAATTCCATGTACATCTGTGTTTATTTTTGATACTGGGAGTGATAGTGTTTTGGCTCACCTTTGTAGGATTAAGAATAAAAAGTAATTTAATGGTCTTCATCAACCAGAGTCTTAAGACAATTCATCTCAGAATGCCGAATCATTCAAGAAACTTAAAAGAAGTCATCTCTACCCGTCTAGAAATGTGACCATTCTTCTCTTAGCATACTTAGTGATCAGAAAATGAGTCAGACTTAAGGGAAACACATATTGCTTATACGGATGATATAATCATGAGTTGTCATAAGATACTATTAGTATTTTGCAAACGTGTCCTGAAAAGGTGGTTATGATTTCACAGAAAGTAGAGAATTGTAATGACTGGGTTCGCTTTTCAAATTATACAGTCAATAACACATCAAAGAGTCAGGCAGAAACTCACACTGAATCTCACAGTTAAGAACCATAATGTCAATTTGCATAGTTTATATATTTTAATAATTGTGGCCAGTGTTCACACAGGATTTGGGCTAAGGAGTATGAAACACATCCACCCTTAGCACTCATTATCCTGACACCTGCTTCTCCTCACAGACTTGCCCAGGATCTTCCTCTCCTGATTTCCTCAATAATGGCATCCAAATGTAGGCAACTGTGACAGGATGTTTTAAGTAGGTCTTGGAGACTGAACTGGGCCCCCACGCCTGCAAGCAGTTTATCCACTGAGCTATGTCAACAGCCCTAAAGTGATGTTTATCTTTATAAAATTTTGGTATATTTTTGAGATAAATTAATATTAACATTTTTTTCATAAAGGTATACACACCCTCTCCCCAGAGTTCTTGGTCCCTACTGGAAAGATAAAAGGTAAATGGTGTAACTTTTCATTACAGAAACCTGCACATTTTTTTAAATTACTACTACCAGAAGTAATATACCCATTCAAGATAGCTGTGCGATGATTTGTTAAGCAATATGAAATTTCATTTAGCAGTAACAGTTAAGAGCCATAATGTCAATATGCATAGTTTATATATTTTAATAATTGTGGCCAGTGTTCACACAGGATTTGGGCTAAAGAGTATGAAACACATCAAATATCTAAGTCAGTTCCATCTATAGACAAGAAGTTCTGTTTACATCTGCCAGAGTTTTTAATAAGAACTTCTCATCAGCAAATATTTTATAGGCTATCCTTTGATTTTTCTCTGTCCCTCTCCCCTACTTTCTCTCTCTCCCAGAGAGACTAGGTAGCCCTAATTGGCTTAAAACTTAATATTTCCCTATCTCTGCCTCACCAGTACTGGCATTTTCAGACATTTCCTACAAACCCTGGCTTTTATTGTTATTGTATAATCTTCAGCTGTAGACATTTCACTCCCTTTGTTACAATAAACTAGACTGTTTATTATGTTTTTATTGCAAGCCGTGATTCTTAGTCTTGGCTGCATGTTGGAATTTCGTGGGGGTGTGTTCAGAAACTGAACGACCCCAGTCTGGTCCCCACCAGACTATTCAGTTCATCCGAGGTGTTGCTGAGATTCCCTTTCCCTAAGAGACACAACAGTGCAGACAGAGCTGAGAACCATGATTCGGTCAGGAAGCAACAGTAATGGCAAGAGAAAGATGGCTCCTTCTAAATAGTGCTAAATGCCACAGTCTCCCTTTGATTCTTTGTGTAGTTTATAAAAATATCTGGAGTAATGTTTTGATGTACGTTTTTCCTAATCCCTTAACATGAGAGGATATGTAATTTTTAAGCAGCTGAAAAAGGTGTTGCTTGGGCAGGGCAGTTCACTTATGACCTGACGGTCTAGGGAATTTCCACTGCTATTCATCGACCTGCAGAAATAAGTCTCTCTGTTCTTCAAAATTTTCCCCAGTAGGTGGTTCCTCGAGTCTTATGTTGTTTGTAGTTTTGTTTTTTTAATCTTCTTGAGATTTTGAATGTTCTGCCTGGAACCAATCAATGTCTCAGGTTTAAGCACCCCAGCAAATAGAGCTGTTTAGGATTTTTTTTTTTTTTTTTTTTTTTAAAGAATAACCAATGGTATTTTCCCACCTAAATCCATACTAACTCTTGCTCTCCTATAGACTCTTTCCACTTCCATCATTCCCTGTCAAACCTCCTTGGGCACATTATCCTTGTACCTATTATGAAATAATAAATCACACAGGACCACAAAGTACCCTTTCTGGCTCCACAATGAGGACAAAAACCATCAAATCTGTGTTGTGTGCTATCTGGACACATGTTAACTTTTGTCACTTCAGGTTCCTCTAACCTACAACATTAAGTCCATTCCATTCCTGTATGAAACACTTTAGTTCTCACAGAGTAAGATCTTAGAATCAATTTTCTATAATGCATAGTCACATCTCAATGGTGAGGAGGTTGTGAGTCACCGAGGTTCTAATATCCTCTCTGACTTAGAGTTTCTATTGCCATGATAAAAGATCATGATTTAAAAAAAACAAAAACAAAAAACAAAAAACTAACCAACAAACCAACCCCCCTCTCAAAAAAAAAAAAAAAATCTCAAAAGAGCAACTTGGGTAATAAAGGGTTTATTTCATCTTACAAAGTCTCAGGTCATAGGGCAGACAGTAAAGTTGGGAGCCTGGAGTCAGGAGTTGAAGCAGAGGACATGAGGGACATTGCTTGCTAGTTTTCTTTACATGGCTTGCTCAGCCTGATTTCACATTAAGCTCAATACCACCTGTCCAAGTTATCACTGTCCCCAACCCTGTCAATCATTAATCAAGAAAACTCACTACAGAGTTGCTTGCAGGCAATCTGATGGAGGCATTTTCTCAACTGATGGTTCTCTGAGATAACTGTATAGCTTGTGTCAAGTTGACAAAATAAAATCACAGCACCCTGAATTTTTTTCCTTGGGTTGGGCTATCAACCTTAGAACAAGATGGTGTGCATGCATGCTCTAGGTAAAGCTGGAGGGAGGCAGTGGGGGATAGATATGACCAATATAAATAGTATAAACACATGGAACTTCAAATGTATGTCACAAATCAGAAAGGACAAGCGGCTTGGTTGCCATTAAGGTTATCTACTACACATAAAAATAGCAGCCAATCATTTTTATCACTTAAAGCTGTTTCCTAGATTTGTTTATCAGGGGGACAAGCAGGCACAGACATTTCACATGAGTGTGAATTTGAAATGTGCTTGGTGGTATGCAAATGAGGGAGAAGCAGCAGGCAACAGGTATGCACTGCACCTCTTCAGGACTGCCGCCAGCATCAGCAGCCTTTCTCTGACCCTTCCCTGTACTGAGACCTGGGAGGGTTCCTGCTGTGCTGTGCCTTTCTGCAAGCCAGCTGGTATGCGATGTTTAGTTAGGCGTTTTAGAGACACTCTTCTGTTCTTTTCCAGGCCTGTTCCACGTTAGCTAAAGTTATGACAGCTACGCTCTGTTAGTAAAGAATGTACAATCTCTTCCTCTTCCTCGCCTCTCTCCTCTTCTGCTCTCCTCTCCTCGCCTTTTCTCCTGTCTTCTTCTCTCCTCCTCTCTTCTCCTTCCCTCCTCTCCCCTCTCCTCCCCATCCCTCCCCCTTTCCTCTCCTCTCCCCTCTCCACTTCTTTTACTTTTCTTTCCCCTTCTTTTCCTCTTACATTTCTCTTTACCTCTCCCAGAATATTAGTATTCTTTAGTACAGTTAAACCTACCTTAGAAGGAAAATGCTAAGTTTAAATGTATTATGAATTTAATATATTTCCAATGTAAATGGATAGATTAAAATAATAGTTTAATGCAAATTCTATTCCTTAGTTCTGTATCATGATAGTGATATTGTATCACTGAAGTAAAACTACATCTTTTCTTTTTCTGCCTTTTTTTTTTGTTTAAGTGAAGTGAAACACTTACAGCTTAGACAAAAACACTATGTATACTTCCTCTATATTTGTCAAACCTTTCCCCAGAAACCTAATATATCCAGAGAACATTTCACTGTGCAGTGTTGCAAACTATACTTGTTTATTCATTATTTTCCATGTCACATTTGTTACCAGAGAAAACCAATCATGTTAAATATTTCGGCCCTCCCTCAACAACATGTTATGTCACACAATTGAAACCTAAATTAAAAGGGTAGTCGGGTCAAATCTGACTTGAATCATACACACATTGTGCTTAACAAGATAAAGCCAGAGCCTAAATTTTATCAGTTTCATCTTAGAAAAAAACACATGTATTTTGTAGGAAATCATACCTTGTGATTTCCTTCATAACTTTTATGAGTGTTTGGCAGATATACTTGGCTCACAATATTGACAGAACTCCTTCGTTTAATGACCACAGTTTGGCAACTCTCTGGAGTGGCATTTCAAAATGCAATGAACATGATTGGCTGGTTAACTGGTTTTCCAGAAACTAAATTAGTCACGGAGATGCTTGCGTTGTTACCCTTGTCTTTATGTACGCACTTTGACCTTGAATTCCTGAGTGGGAGCTTTTCCTATTCTGGTACAAGCCACTATTGTCAAAGTGTGACTAAGAAAATCATGTTGATATTTAGAAGAATTTTCTTTCAAGTGGTTAAGACTTTGTATCTCTACAAGGAAGAAAGAAGAAAAAAAATGCCAAGAGTACTTAGAAAAATGCAGGACATATAGCTAGCTTTAGCCATTTTGACTCACATACGACACGCTTGTGAAAACAAACCCGGAATCTTTAAACAGGATGTGACCAATCTATGAGCTGCTGAGAAAAACTGAAAAACTGGCTTCAGTTGCTAAAAATAATAATGCCTTTTACCAACCTTTCCTTGTTCATTCAAGAAGAACTAGCCACACATATATTTGCTAGCTTCCAATGAACATGCAAGAAAACTCAAACATTGCACCCACCCTACCCTAAAGCACACAGAGTTAAGCAGGACCTCATGCGGCCCATCCCAAAACATGCTGGCAATATTAAGGAAAAACTAGGTTCATAGAAATCTGAATGATGAGTGACCCAGGAAAAAGAGATATAATTTGCCAGCCAATCTGGGTCATTACTTTCCTTTAGCGGTTAAACTCCCCTGCTTGGTGTCAAATACCTCAGTCATCAGCCTCAACCCGAATCTCAATCTCGCTCTAATTTTTTTTGGCATCCTCCCCTACGAACATCAAGGGCTCTGCTGGGAGTAGCTGTGTATCATCTCTTATGTAAGTTTCATAAAAGCTTTGCACCTACCTCTGTCAAGCCGTCTCTGTTTGCATGGGCTGGATGAGAAACCGACCAGCTCTGAAGGCTGCTCCAGATAGACCAGAAAGAAAGGAGCCGGGAAGCCTGTCCTTAGTGTCTCTAAGCATGGCTGCATAGCTGGCTCTTAGCTTATCTGTGCCTTTCGGCTTTCGCTTCCATACATGGACCTGTTCCCAACAGTAACGCCAAGCTGTCGAGAAGCTATCTGGCAGCTCTCAGGCTCATCCGACACATGGGTGATAAAAATACACATATAGACATCCTTTCAGCCAGCCCGTTTCCCACCCACAATTCTGCCACTACACACGCTTACAAATATGCTTTAGATTGGCAGTCGTATTCTCCGGATTTTGGCGTATAATCAATTTCTACCTGATTCAGACGCAAAGTTTGCAGGGTGTGGGCTTGCTTGATTCTGGTTGCTTACCAGCCTCTTCACACTGAGAGACTTGGTAATAAGCTGCTAATGGGACCCGAGAGACATTTATTAGATGAATAAATGAATGAGTGATGAGTGAATGAATGAATAGTAGCTGAATGAACACTACTCCCCTATTGCATTACATGTGAATTACTAGGTTTATTCTCGAGACATCTATTGAACTGGAAATGATTCTTAACCCTCTTGATTCACCTTAAAGGAAAAGCAGAGGGCTAAAGCTGTCAAAATCTCTCTGACAGGAGAGCTGGGTTTTTATTTAAACAGCTTTACATTTAGGTTATTAGGTGGCAGGTGTGTTAAGCTGGGAAGACATGGGTGAGAAAATAGGATTTAGAAAATGTTCTTACTGTTACAGAACACAAGCCTACGCGAATAAGAATTGTTAAGTTTGTTCATTATCACTGATTCGTTTTTTGTGGCATACTACTCTGATTTAATCCTTAATCAGGGAATAAATCTTACCCTGGCAAGTAGAGAGGGGGCCTCTTAGTGGCATATAGACTGAGCCTTTTTGTTTTGTTTGTATTTTACTTACTTGTAATTTAGGCTTTCATCTTTCAGGTTTTGTTTTAAAAGTGGAGTTATCCCTCTTATTCTCAATGTCTCTAATATGTGGCACTAATCCCTGAATTCATTCATTTTAGCTAAAAATCAATTTCATTGCTTCTCACTAAGGGTAATTTCTGCAGGTGATATATGCACACATGCACCTATAGTAAAATACTCTTAAATCTGAATTGGTTTTAAAATTTCTATTATAAGTTAAAAAGGGGCAAGCTAGTATGGAGATGCCTCAGTCCAATCCCAGCCCTTGGGAAGCGGAGGCAAGAGGACCAGGACATTAAAGTCGTGCTTAACTACACAGCAAGCCTGGGCTATGAATAGGAGACCCTAGCTCAAAACAAACAAACAAACAAAAAAGAAAGGAGCCTCAAAAGAACTATGGGGAAGAGAATAAATAATACAAAACTATGTCGTAAACGAAAGCACAGACAAGAAGCATTGGTGGAAAGCTTAAGGAATCTCATGGGTAAGTACATGGTAGAAAAGCAACAGGTTCAGAATGATGATGTTTAGTAGGATATATATATATATATATATATATATATATATATATATATATATATATATATAAAATATAATAATATAATATAATAATTTATATATATATAAATCTTTTTATTTCTATATCAAACTAGATCTAGTCTATTAAAATGATAATTTTAATATACAACAAATATTAAAAAAAACAAAAAACAAAACACAAACTCCTGTAGCCAAGTACTTGGCATGGTTGATGACCACCTAACTCAGAAGCCATTTTTATGGTATAGGTGCTGTTGATGTTTAATCTTCCTTTGTCTTTTTTCTACTTAAGTCCTAAGCAAAACCCTTTATTTTGTTGGTTCCTGTATCTAGGGATGACCAAGTAACAGTGTTTCAGCCAATTAGGTTTCAACAAACCAGCAGGTGACCTCCCAGGAAAGCTTTTATTTACCAGTCATAGAATGGCCCAGGCTTTGTCTCTTTCTGCCAACTTCCTCCTTGAAGAACAAACGTGAAGCCTCAAATTATATCAAAGTGAGATAGACTTTAGAACAAATGTTACACAGGAACACAAGAAGAGTAGAAATCAGAATTAAACTACTACCCCTCAGTTCTTCCTGCTGTCACTGAGTGTCACTCAGGCAGAGAGCCTGAGGGAATCACACTTCATGTTAAAGCCTGCATTCCGGATAACGAACTCGGATGAAAGGCTCTGGTCATCACTGCACTCCTTGATTCTTTCTGACTGCATGGTACTGTTTGTATCATGTAATTCTACTCCCTCTCCTGTCAAGACAAGAGCCATTTTCCTAAGGACAGACTTTATTCCACAGACTAATACAATGTTGCATCTTAGTGCATTTTAAGATGCTAGGTATTTATTCTACAAGGTGATTGATACACAGGCCCAGCAGTGACTCCGCAGCTAAATATAACAGAGATGGGGTGTCTGCTTTCTGTCGAGAGGACTTGAAGACATTTGCTTTGACTGGCTGAACTTCAAAACTCTTGGGAATTCTGCTCTGATGTTAGGAACATCCAAGGTATGGAGTGCTTGTGTATTCCAAATTGCCATTGCCATTTTGAGCTTGCCAAATTGAATTGGCATGTTCTTGGTGAGGCTGCAGCAAAATGGGCCAGTTTCTTGATGTGCCTGGAATGGGCAGTACTCTAGGGAAAGTGAACTCTCAGGAGACTCAATGGATTCAGGTTCTATTTCCTCCCTACGCTTAGGGATGATTTACAGGCAGGCCACCTAAATATCTCATGGGAAAGATAAAGTTCTTATCCAGGGAAAAGGAGCAAAAGGATTCCTTTGAACCTTCGGGGGGGGGTTATGACTTTATTGATCAACATGTATTTGCCTCACTCTGAGAATAAGAAGTGAGTACAGTTGTCTGGGTATGCTGTTTCTTTCAGGGTACATTCAGCAGCTGTTCATTCAATGAAGTGGATTGCATCTTTTGTCAAAAGTACATTCACACAGACACACAGGCACACAGACACACAGGCACACAGACACACACACACACACACACACACACACACACACACACGCGCGCGCGCGNGCGCGCATGCACACACACACACACACACACACTCCAGTTTCACATGAGCATAGCCTCTGTCTTGTGACTCAACTCAGTGTTTCTCCTGAAGTCTTTACTTCTATCGTATACTCTGAAAGACTCATAATAATTCTCCCATTAACTTTTCTGCCTTTGGTTATTGAATTTGATCTCCTGTAGGTCGGGAACTTTGTATTATGTACTAGTGGATCTCCTGCATCCAGAAACATCTGTCCCATACAAATCACACCTTAGCATGTATTTATCGAAGAATCCAATGCACTGCAAAATTAAAAAAAAAGGATAATTGATCATTACCTATCAACTAGTGACCATTAACTTGGCAGCTCTCTGATTCTATAAGAAGTTATAAACCATAGATAGCCTCTTGTACATGTGGATAATGAGTAGATATAGGAAAAACAGAATTTTAAAATATCGACAACATTCTGATTTACTCCGATAACCTGGGAATTTCAGTTCCTTGAGAATGTTGGCCATTACTTTGTGCTGCTCATTTGCATATCAATACAAAACTTGGAATTTGATACTTATTATCCAGAATTATGACATTTAAAAATATTACTGATACTGTTATTAGTCAATCATTATTTTTCTTTCTTTGAGAATGAAAGGCATAATAAATGATACAAGATTTGAAAGAATTTTGAGAAGGGTGTGTGGCCCCATCCCTCAACCTGAGGCTGTGCCTAACCTCTCCATATGATCTCTATAGGTTCTCCCTCCCCTTTGTGGGGTATTTAAGTTAATGTCATCCCCATTGTGTCCTGGGAGCCTCTTGCCTTCCTGGCGTCTGGGACTTTCTGTTGGCTACCCCAGTTCCCCATCCCCCATTGCTACATACCTCTGTTCAATTTCCTGAACCTCTGTTCATCTCCCCCATCTCCTCCCTCATCTAATCCTGTCCACCATTTTTCCCTCCTGTCTAAAGGGAATATAGGGACAAAGTGTAGAGCAGAGAAAGGAAAGACCATCCAGAGACTATGCCACCTGGACATTCATCCCATCTGCAGCCACCAAACTCAGTCACTACTGCTGATGCCAAGAAGTGCTTGCTGACAGGAGCCTGATATATCTGTCTCCTGAGAGGCTTTGCCAGTGCCTGACTAATACAGAGGGGCATGCTGGCAGCTAACCATTGGACTGAGCACTGGGTGCCCAATGGAGGAGTTAGAGAAAGGATTGAAGGAGCTGAAGGGGTTTGCAATCCCAAAGGAAGAACAACAATATAAACCAACCAGACCCCCCCCAGAGCTCCCAGGGACTAAACCACCAACCAAAGAGGACACATGGAATGACCCATGGCTCCAGCTTCATATGTAGCAGAGGAGAGGATGGCCTTTTCTGGCGTCAGTGGGGAGGAGAAACCCTTGGTCCAGTGAAGGCTTGATGCTTCAGCATAGGGGAAAGCTAGGGCAGTGAGGTGGGAGTGAATGGGTGGGAGGGGGAGCACTGTCCTTGAAGCAGGGAGAGGGGGTGTGATGGGAGTTTGTGGAGGGGAAACTGGCAAGGTGGATAATATTTGAAATGCAAATAAATAAAATAATCAATAAAATATTTTAAAAAAATGAATAGTTTTCTAGGAAAGCTATAAAATATGCATTATGCAGCTTCAGTATATTTAAATTGTTAGCTTCTGCTTATTTGAGCTATTTTTTTTCCTTTTTTTATTTTTTATTTTCTTTATTTACATTTCAAATGCTATCCCAAAAGTTCCCTATCCCCCCCCCCCGCCCCTGCTCCCCTACCCAC
>NC_034607.1:47559408-47570487 GCF_900095145.1 Mus pahari
TGGCCGATTAGGCCATCTTCTGCTACATATGCAGCTAGAGACACAAGCTCAGGGGGTACTGGTTAGTTCATATTGTTGTTCCACCTACAGGGTTGCATCCCCCTTCAGTTCCTTGGGTACTTTCTCTAGTTGAGCTATATTTTAAAAAATTAATTAAAATGTATGACTAGTTACCTTTTTTAAAAAAAGAAAGAACTTTAAGGCAAATGAATAGAGCAACACCTAGTTTCTTTCAAGATTTAAAGTAGTTATAATTAACTATGAATTAGAAATTTAAGTGATATATTTATCTGTGTATGTGCTTTTGCTTACATTTAGTTCATACCAATACCATGAATCAGTGGCTAAATCTGGAAGGATGATACCATCATTAGGACTCAAGTCTCGGCTGTATGCAAATACAGCAGAAAGATAATCTGTATGACTCTATCGAAATGGCAAGAGTCCAAGGAAGGCACTTGTTTCCTCTTGAAGAGCTGCCTCAGAACTCACTCACCTTGTCTTGGGTTTCATGGCCTGTCCTTAACGCCACAGTCGATAAAATGATTGAGTTTTATTGTCCCCTTTTATCACTTCCCAGTTTCTCCATCCTAGCCAGCACAAAGCATTAATTATTTCATTTTTTGTATATTTGTGTACACACACAGAGACAAGCAGACAGACAGACAGACACACACACAGAGAGACAGAGACAGACAGACAGACAGACTGTGGGGGGGGGCTGTGGGAGGATGTAGCTCTATGACAGGAACAAGGGACCCAGGAGGCATGGCTAAACACTTGCTATCCCATGCAAGTGGAAGTCACCACCCAGAAGGTGACCAAGGTTCCAGACCTTTGCTCTACTTGGCACCAGGCTGTCTGTGCACACCCCACCACCCTACAAGAGGCTTCCAGGACCCAATGGGGATGAGTTTCGCTCAATTGCCCAACAAAGGGGAGGGAGAGCCTGTAGAGACCATATCCAGTGGTTAGACAAGGCTCCTGGTTGGGGGATGGGGCTACCCACTCATCTCCAAATTTTTAAACCAGGTTTGTTCCTGTCTAAAGGAAATATGGGGACAAAGTGTGGAGCAGAGACTGCCTCACCTGGGAATCCATCTCATATAGACACCAAATCCAGTCACTATTGCTTTGCCAAGAAGTGCTTGCTGACAGAAGCCTGATATAGCTGTCTCCTGAGAGGCTCTGACAGAGCCTGTCAAATATAAAGGTGAACGCTCAGTCAGCCATTGGACTGAGCATGGTGACCCCAATGGTGGAGTTAGAGAAAGGATGGAAGGAGCTGAAGAAGTTTGCATCCCCATAGGAAGAACAACAGTATCAATCAACCAGACCCCCCAGAGCTCTCAGGGGCTACACCACCAACCAAAGAGTATACATGGAGGGACCAGTGGCTCCAGCAGCATATGTAGCAGAGGATGCCTTTGTCTGGCATTAATGGGAAGATAGGCCTTTGGTCCTGTGAAGGCTTGATGCCTTGGTGTAGAAGAATGTCAGGGAGGTGAGGTAGGTGTGGGTGGGTGGGTGATGGAGCACCCTCATATAAGCATGGAGGGGGGGTGGATAGTGGTGTTCAGAGTGGAAACTGGGAAAGGGATTAACAATTGAAATATAAATATATAAAATATCCAATTAAAAAAAAAGAATGAAAATCAATTGTCTGTGGTCATATGGGTTTATTTAAGGTATCTATCCTGTTGCTGGTACCACCCTCTGTGCAGCACTATAGCTTAGGAATAAAACTTGAAATCAAAAGTATGGTCTTTGTATTTCTTTTCATGTCATTGCAAATTTCATAACCTGGTCTTTAATTCTTCTGTAAAGTCAGCTGTGGTTTTTGACACTGCGCTAGATCCACAGGCTTCGAGAGTGCTGGCATCTTACCAATGCTAAGTTGTCTGCTCTGTGATAGTGGGCTGTTTTCTCTCTCTTTTTTAGGATTTTAGGTTTTTTTTGAATAATGATTTATAATTAGCAGAATATAGATTTATACTTCTTTTGTTAAATATTTATGCATATATATCTCATTAATTTTGAAGAATCACAATTTGTTCAATTATGAGTAGAATCTTCTCTTTAATTTCACATCTAGATTGTTTACTGTATCTTTACAATACACATAGTTTTGGTGAACTGGTCTTGGGTTCTGCAACCTCAGTGGAAGTAATTTATTGGTACATATAGTTCTAATGGATTCTTTTGTTTTTCTCTACGTATGTAATCCCAATATTGTCAAATGTTTCTAGCTTCTACTTTCTTCATGTCTGATCTTGATTCATTTTATTGCCTTTTAAAATTTATTTGCACACAGTTTGCAGTCAAATGTTAATGGGGAACAGCAAGGAAGATTGCGCGTGTGTCTTTTTCTTGATTTCACAGAGGAGAACATTGAGCTTTTCAACCTTCACCCTGCTACCATGCAGGTTTCTTAGACCATTTCTGCCAACAGACCTTTGTTTTACGAGCTTTGACTTTTTTTCTTTTGTTTTTTATTTTTAGTTGTGGAAAGATGCTGGGTTTAAAAATTATTTCAACATCTATTGAGGCAATCATGTAACTTTTATTTTAATGTTATCAGCATTATGTATTAATTTATTTTATATTAAGTCATATTTTCATTTCTGGCGAGCAAATCCACGTCCAGTATGAGTCTTTTGATTTAGACCCAGAATCCACGTGTGAGCATTTTGCTGAGGACTTTTTTCTCTATGTTCATGTTCACAAGAACAATCAGTGTATAGGTTTTCTGGCTATTTCATTCTCTACTTTTGGTAATGAAGCAACATTGGCCTCGTGAAATGTACTGGGAAGTTTAGCTCCTGGGAGAGGAAGTGAAGACTTGATATTGACTCGTCTTAGGAGCTTATAGATTGGTCGTATTCTGAAGACCGACTCAGTCTCCTTACCAACCCAGGTCTACTTGGACGTCTCGTTCTTGAGCCAATGCAGGTACATCAAAACTTTCTAGGAATTAGTTCATATTTTCTAAGTCACATAATTTGTTAGAGCACTCATTTAAGACATTCTCAAAAAGGAAGAGAGATTTAAATTAGAGGAGGAATAAGTTATACACCATTGGATTAGTTAATTTATATATGTAGCTGATTTTGTTCTTATTTTATTTCTTCCAGTCTCTTTCATCGCATGCAATACATATATATGGTCTTCGTATTCTTTCTGGGCTTGTTTTGAGCTACCTATGTCACCTCGACTGGCCTTATAACTCTCTGCTTCAGCCTCCTCAATGTAGGGATTATGTTTTTCATGCTAGGTCCAAGACTGACTTCTTTTCTTCACCTCCTCCTTCTTCCTCTTCTCCTCCTGCTTCTCCTAATCTTGTTTCCTCCTGCAGCAGGGAAGTGTCTGGAGAAGGAGTTGCTCCTAGCTGTGCATGCGAAATAAGTCTAAGTACAACTGCTAAGAAGTAACTCCTTTTCTTCCTGCAGGGTGATGAGTGGCCATCTCTTCTGTTATTTGCCTACTTTTTTTTTTTTTTTTTTTTTTTTTTTTATTTATATCTTGTACCTTAGGCCTCCTTTTTTTTTCTTTTTTTGAATCTAGACAATTAGTTTTGATTCTTCCATTGTGATAGAGGGTTCCTCTTTAGAGCTCTGACATGCCCTTTCTGTGGTGAAGTCTATCCTGTCNTTTTTTTTTTTTTTTTTTTTTATCTTGTACCTTAGGCCTCCTCTTTGTTTCTCTTGGTGAATCTAGACAATTAGTTTTGATTCTTCCATTGTGATAGAGGGTTCCTCTTTAGAGCTCTGACATGCCCTTTCTGTGGTGAAGTCTATCCTGTCTAAATTACTACAGTCACCTCAGCTTTTATCTGGTTGCCATTTGCATGCTAGGCCACCCACATTAGTTTAAGTGTGTCTTCTGCAAATAACATACTTGGATCCTGATTTTCTTTGTACAAATCCAGTCTGACAACTGTAGCCTTTTGATTGGATTATTGAATTTGCTGCATGACGAATCAGCAGTCTATCCCTGTCATAAATCCTGTGAGGCAAAGCACGTAAATGTCCAACTATATATTTTGGCTCATGGTTTCAGAGTTACAGTTCATGTTCTTTACTTCTTTTAACTACTTTTTCCTGTTTTCGGTAAATAATTTTTACCCAGGAAGTTAATTTACTTAATTATTTTTTCTAACTATACTTTCTCTAGGATTCATCATATACTTATTGGGTTATAAAAAACAAAATCAACAACAAAAGAAAACAAACAAACAAACAACAAAACAAAACAAAACAAACAGCCTGAGACTTGACCAGCTGATCTGATGTCTGTTTTCATTCCAGTGATCTGAAGTCTTACTCTTTTTTTCTCTTCTTCTAGTTATTCTTCTCTCAAATATCACATCATTACTGCAGTTTCCCCTTCCTCCTCTCCTCTCAGTCTTCCTCCTACCCCAGAACCACAGCTCTTTCTCCATTTCTCTTCAAGAGGAGCATGTCTCCCAGTGATATCAACCAAACATTTGAAGCATACTCTTAACTGTAATATTGAACATATATTAAATCTAACAATGCAATGAATACAAAAAATACAGTGTTAAAATGACTTTACTCTTCCTGTTGATATTCATATCTTCTTTTAGCCTTTTTTCCCTTAATTCCTTTGCCATGTTGTTGGGAGATATGTTCCACACATTATATTTAGTATATCATGCTATATATTTCTGTTAGTTGTAGACTCAATAATATATATAAAAGTTATAGTCAACATTGTAAATAACTGTTATTTAAATTTGCTAATGGAAGGAAAGCATATATATTTATAGCACCTCTAAAGTTTACTATTCCATTTTATTTATGTTGTATCTGTATGCATATGTGCAAGTGCCCATGTACCACGGTATGCCAATGTGAAGTCCGGTGAATTTTATACTCAGGCTTTTTCTTTGTCAACCCCTTGGGTCCTAGCCATCAAATTCAGGTCCTTAGACATAGAGGCAAAGACTTTTATCCACAGAGTCAGCTTTCCACCCATATAATGTCCTTTTATACTATATAGTTAGATTTACAGTTAGCCTATGGATGGTTTTATATAACCTGATGTTACTTGTATTTAGCCTAACATATTTATAAGGTGATTGTTCTAGACATAAATTGTCTCAGCTGTTGCTTGTCAGTTAGGACTTTACTTTGCCTTCTTAAAAGTGCTTCCTTATGGTCATGGGATTCATTGTAGCCATTTCTTTTTTGAGTACAGAATATGACGCTCCATAACTAGATAGCTCTGCTTGGCCATGATAATATAGTCATCTTACTGTTGTTCCGTTATAAACGGCAAATTGCTCTCTCTTGCCATTTGCAAGATTTCCTCACATACTTGACTTTTAGCTTTTTTATGATATGCATGTTTGTTCTTCTCTGTGATTTGGAACTCTGCTACATTATTGTCTGTCAAACATTTGAGAGGTTCAACCTTTATTTCTCCACTTTGTTTTCCTTTTTTTTTTTCTCCCATGTGTTTCTGAGAACTTCTATATGTGTTTGGTATATACTTAATGGGGCCTTACAATTTCCCAAGGCTCTATAATTCATTTCTTTCTTTTCACCAACACATTATTTTGTGTGTGTGTGTTTGTGTGTGTGTGTGTGTATGTGTATGCTCATGTACCTATGATAATGAGTAAGTGTGCATATGTGAACCAAGGGACAGTTTGTGGGAGAGTTTCTCTTCTTCCAGAGAGCATGGGTCTTGGGGCTAGAACACTGGTCTTCACAGGTGACAAAAACCACCTTTCCCTCGGACCCATCTCATCACTCATATTCAATTTTCATTCTTTTACTCCTTTCTTTTTACAGAATGCCTTTCCCTTTATTTTCAAATCCCTGGATTCTTTCTTCTTTCAGTTCAAGTCTATTGTGATGTTCCTTTAGTGATCCTTTAGTTTTATGTATTAGATTTCCTGTCCCAGGTTTCCATTTGCCTGCCTTAAATAACTTATTTGCTGTTTGTTCTGACCCCAAGAGTTCTCTTGCCAGTGGTCTTAGTCCCCATCCCCTACTGGCCTGCAGACTACATGAAATCTTTACTTGACCTTGAATCCGATACCTCTTTTGGCGGGTCCCACTGGTCTAGAAAATATTCTTGGACTTGAGATGACCCATTCTCAGTTGAAGTCAAAGTGTCTGTTCCTTCCTTTGCAAAGGACTCTTCCAAAATCTCAGGCAAGATCTCTGAGCTAAGTCTCAAAGCTTCCTGCCAGAACAGTAGTAGGGAAATAGGTTCTTTTTGACAACACTATAGCAATGCACAACTTGATGGAGAAACTGATAGACTCCAGCCTGATGTAATGGGGCTCCCAAGCCACAGTGTCCTGACTGAAGATAAAGGATTCAAGAGGGTCTGTATTTCACACTGTCTGAGCCAGGTTTAGATGGAGTGGTGGGGGCAGTGATTCCTACCTGCTCTTGATCACCTTCATTAGCAGGTAGTGGGGGATAATACGATGAAGAAAGCCTTCTTGATGAGGGGTGGGAGGACCATGCACCCAAAATTCTGAATATTTTGATGTGAAGACTGTCTGCTTTGCCGAGTTGGAGAGCAAGGAAGTAGAAGAGTTCTTGTTTCAGATTCCAAAGACTCTTTGCCTTTCTCACTGGATTTTTTTCAGGAGCTGATAATTCTTCATTTGCTGTCTGACCCTAGGAACCATTTCCAGAGAACTGAGTTATTAAAAGACAGTTACTATCAGTTTCACTAGGAGAACATCCGAGATGCATCCTACGTACTTCCAGCAGAAACTGACCGTACCCAGACTCCCGTCTCAGGCTGGGATGTGGTGTGGAGCCTCACAGGCCAAACACACATCTTCATCTTCAGATCATAGAGCATAGGGAAGTCTCTAGCAGGTATTAACTACCTAACTTAATCCCCTTGCCTTGCATTTTTAAAAAAGCTCGGATTTATATTTGTTTTTGTTTTGAAGCATTCAGCACGTGTACTTTCAATATGTAGCTCTACCACAAAATCTTATTTCCATCTGAGCTCATTTCCAAATGAGCCTATAGAACTAGAGAAATGAAACCGTTTGCTTACAACGCATAGAAAACCCATGGGTTCTCCAAAAGACATCGCTGACTCACTGCTTCTCTGAATGTTGTCAGCTTCCCCATTTATCCTTAAGATAAATCACCAGAGGAATCTGTCTTATAAATGGCAGGGATATCAATAATTGCTGTATGTCTCAAGGCTGAAAGTCCATCTCCACCATTCCTAAAGCTGCAAGAAAGAGACACTTCTTATTACCCTCAAAGCAGCTGCTCTCCAAGCTAAACATGGACCACCCCAAACTTGAAAGGAGACAGCTTTTCCTTAAAGAGTCTGCTAATCCAAGAAGATCTATGTCCACCTGTCTAGCAATTTCAATTTGCCTATGTTACTTCAGAACTGGATGTGGAACTTAATCCCTAGGGGTTATAAGCACAATTCTCATTCAGTGAAGGTGACAGGGCATTAGTTGGCAAAAACAATCTAAGGAATTGGTTATTTTCAACCCAAACTTAACATTTATCCACTTTACAAGTGAAGAAAAATGGCAGATGGGTGCTGACATGTGAATTAAAAAAAAAAAAAAAGCACAGCTGTTCAGCCCCCCTCAGCTGTCCTTGGGACCACAGGAGGGGACAAAGAGACAAGGATCATTATCACATTAGCTTCCTGTTTACAATGGAAAATTAACTTCCAGAGTGACCCTGCTCCTGAATGTGTACCTAAAGCTCTTTAAGACTTAAGTCTTGAGTTTCATTACTCTCTCAGATTTCTTGTCCACTAGTCTAGAATTCTTCCTCTTCTAAAGTTTTGTTTAAATTCTGTTTGTTTGTTTTTTTGCAAGTAACAAATAATGGTGTGTTACTTCCTAGAATTAATTAATTTTGTTTCTCTTGAGGATTCTGCGGACAAAGTCCATCCTCACTTTAACATTTTGACATATTTTCCTGACATTTTAAAATATAGTGATAGGTATATAGTAAATACCAAGGTTATATTTTGAATTAATATAACAACATAAAATAAATAAATGGAATATGTTAGTGTGCTGTAACAGACTTTCACAGAGACAGTTCTATTTTAATAACCATGTTGTGGGTTTAGTTAGTTTTTAATATGATACATATTAGACTATATGCAATGTTAGTCTTTAATATTTTACATGTATGTGTTTTAGAATCATTCTTATAAGTATGTCCTATACAAACAAGGAAACAATGTCAATGTGTTTATTCATTTTAAAAGAGGAAACATGGAATTCCATACTTTGTGATTGAAATAAGTTAGGATTAGACTATCTCATTGATATAATATAAACAATTACACACCATGTTAAAAAACAGCTATATCCTAGCATTGTATGATTAAAAAAGAAGTCACTGAAAGGTGGTCTGCCTACTTAAAATCGTGTCAGTGTCATTATTAACTTACTGAACCAATCCGGACTCCATTCTCAGATCTCATATGCTCTGTCTAGGAATTAGTTTACACCAAATGCATTTGGGATTTGAAGCTAATTTAAGGCCATGGTTGATTTGCCTTTGATTTGTTTTCAGGGCATATGTCCTTGAAACAAACTCATCTAATAGAAGAAATCTTGAAAGAGGCAAACAATGTCTTTTAATGTACAGAGCAGAGTGAAGAAAATCATTTTGGAAGACTCCGGACAGGTTTACATTTTTTTACAATTATGACTGTAACAGCTACAGAATGCTCTCTGTAAAAATTAACAAAGTAAGGATACCCCCTTCTAAGGAATGATTTGCACAAGACTTGGAGCTGTCCTCCTTGTCGACATAAAGCTCTCTCTTTGGGATTTAAAGAGATTGAATGTTTTACATTCTCAAGGCCGATAGTAAACTAGCCTAACATATTTACAAGAAGGCTTTCTGGTCCAATTGTATTTAGTGACTCTGACACTTAAAAGAAGAGCATCATAAGTTCAGGGCATAAGAGAAGAATCAATGCTGGCTAAGGCTGTTAGCCCATTCATTGTCTGAAAACTGAAGTCTCCATTCTGAATCAGCTTTCCTTCTTGCAATAACTATGGGCACCTTTATATTGCTTACTTTAGTTTTCTGTTTATTTTTTTTAAACATGATTTGCTACAATTTTCATGTCAAGTGTCACCTGGGCAATTAGTTACAACCGTGTGCCCATCATATTACAATTAGAGAAAACAAATTCAACCAGCAGTGAATCTAGAATGTTCTTTCTGTTCACCATCTTGATGCAAATGGCAGAGCACTGACAGCTTTCACAGTCCTCCTGACCAGTTTTCTCCCCTGTCCCTTAATTATGCTTTAGCACATATCAAGTTGGGGTACATGATAAAATTAAGAATGAGAGTGCAATGGGGACTGTGCCAAAGGCCTTGAAGTTTCTGAGAGATTGCACTATTGCAAATTAATGAGTTTGCCTGCCATAGTTTCACGAGTTCCTGAAGAAGTCCTAGGAGTTACCCCCATGTCACCACTTGTGGCCCAGCAGGAAACACTGCCATCAGCACTATTGTGTCAGCTCCTCTGGGGCTGAAGGTTTGCAGCAATAGATTTTCTTACCCTCAATAGATGTCTTCACATAAAAGGAACTATATTGCAGGGGAAAAAAGAGCTAAAGCTTGGAGATCTAATTCTTTTATTATGGGCAATGAATATGGTTGCTCTCTGTCCTAGAAGAAGTAATTTGGGTAGGAAGTCTTTTTGAAACAGTGTCTTAATGCAGGTTGATCTTGGATGCCAAATGCTGGCATTATAGGAATGTACCACTATGCTTGGCTGGAGGAATGTATCTTTATTGTGTGCTTAAGAGCTACTCCTATTCTGCAGAAAGAAATACTGTTTTTATAATCCAAGTGCACACCTTATACAAATACACTTGATTAGAGTCCAAAACAAAGAGCTGTTGCTGATTCCATTTGTCAGATGTATAGAACATGAGGGATACCTGGAGATAGGGTGCTCAACAACCAAAAAGGTAACGATTGAATAATAATAGTAACTTAGTTTGTGTTTAAAATGATGATTTTACTGTCTCCATATTTAGTTGCAGTTATAAAACATAGACCTTTGGAATAGCTAAGAACAATAAGACTCAAGAATTGAAATGCAGACAGTCTGACATTAACAGCCTTTCTTGTTGTTCATTCAAAACTGAGGTTGACTATGGGGAAACAGATACTGTTGACATAATCAAAACTTCTTTCATCACTTGTAAGTTATATATTAGATTTGGTATATGAAGAAAAATTAGATTTTTATATACTATTTCTTCTACCTTTGCATATATCTTAATTATCACAACATGATACTTATTTTCAAAATTAAAGAAATAAAAATCTAGGCATAAAAGAGAATTCACTCAGATGGTCAAAAAAAATTTTTTTTTAAAGCTAAGAAAAACAATGTCTGTGTTAAATAATTTATGGTTCCCTTCTCTGCTACCAGCACGTTCGAAACCTTCAGATTTACCATTTTTAAATGGCAGCAACTTCAAAACCTATAGTAGCTCAATATAATATCTGGCAACTGAAATTAACACAGTGAAGGTATAAAATAGTCCCATCAACATAAGGATGCATAATGCTGCCTCTTTTCAACCCCAAACTCTTTGCTGTCACATTCACATTAACTGGTGGCAAGCCCTAATGCATCAGCCATTTGTATAATGTAACTTCAAAGGAATTGTATAAGTCCACTAATATTTAACTTTGGAGAATTGGATTTTCCATTTAGAAGAATACACTGGGAAACATATTCTGGTTGTTGTGGGTAATATTCTATGATGTAAATATACTGTATTTTTCTGTGCATTCATCAATGGAAGGTCATTTGAGCTATTTATAGGAAAGAAGTATTAAAAGTAAAGTTTGTGTAGATATCTGTACATAGGCTTTGGTTTGAATAATAACAATCCACTTCTCTAAGATTAATATCTAGAAACACAATGATATATGGTCATGATGTGGCCAGCCTATTTGGTATTTTGACAAACTGTCTGTCTTCCAGAATAGCTATAAATTTTATGTTCCCCAAAGCAATGAATGAGTGTCTGATGATTCTTTTTTTTTTT
>NC_034607.1:47570498-47576719 GCF_900095145.1 Mus pahari
GCCAGGCGAACACACCTCCTTGGGCGGGCGACCGGGACCAGACCCGGGTCCCTCCTCAGCAGTCTGCTCTCCCCGGCAGTGCACTGGAGTAATGATGGCTCCCCTTCCGGTTCTGACCTGGGGGACCGCTTCTGTGCAGACACCTCTCCTCGGGCGGGAAAAGGCCCCGAATGCCGGCCCAAGCCTTAGTACTGTTCTCGGGCGCACACCCCTCCTCGGGTGGGGAAAGGCGCTGGATGCTGGGGGACAACTCCCAGGCGAACACCCCTCCTCGGGTGGGGACAGGTGCCGGTGCCGGGTCAGCCTGGGGACTGCCGCCAGGCGAACACCCCTCCTTGGGTGGGACAGGCGCCGGACGACCGGGACCAGACCCGGGTCCCTCCTCAGCAGTCCGCTCTCCCCGGCAGTGCCCTGATGATTCTTTCTGCATCATTATAACCATTGTGGTAGCAAAATATTATTATAAAGTGATAGTGATAGTTTATGATATCTTCTTTGATTAAATGCCTATGTTTTACCTATATTTGATTTCTATTTTAAACAATTTTATATTGATTTTGAGATTCCTTAGATTATTCATCATTGTAGGACAATTTACAAGAACATTCTGTGTCTATTAATCGTGGTTCCATCCATTTAATGCTTTTGAAATAGATAACACTCAAGCTATTTTATAGTTCACTAACTGAACTTTGATATCAAACCTAACAACTCCTTTACCAGGTCAAGATAAAGATTAATTGTAATTTTCTTTTCTAAAAGTCTTGAATTTAAATTCAGTGTCCTGTCCCATAAATCCAATGCTCATTTATAGTTAATTTCCATAGAAGTTGTGAGACTTAAAGTAAATTAGCTTCCTAACATTATAAAAAGCAGTTCAAGCTCTTCTGTTTCCTGGAAGGAAGAGATGACATACTGTTGGTGTCAAAATTTCTTTAAACACTTGGAAGAGTTTTCTTTTGAAACCATCTCTCCCTGGAGACTTTTTATGTGAATCTTACAATTTTATGTCCAAGTCCATTAGTAGTGATTTGGCAATTAGGATGAATTGGGGTAAGTTAGGATGATCTTTCATAAGGATTTAGTATCTAATGTCTCTCCTTGGTTATTCCTCCTTGATTTTGCTTTGGTTTGTTTTGCTGACTAGCTCTCCATCAGTTTTTAAGAGAAGTTTTAAGTCTTTGACTATAGACTTTGATCTATCTGTTGCCTTTTTGAATTTTTGAACAACCAAGTCACTTAATTTGTTAGTCTGTTATTAGGCTTACCCGTATTAAGATTTGATGTTATCTTAGTTGATTGGTTGATCAATATATTAGTATAAGTACTATAAGAGGTATTCCAGCCTCTTATAGTGTTTGATTAATGCTTATGTGATGTATTACTTTAAAATTATTTTTAAAACAGTATATATTTTCTTTCCCTTGATTAGTGCTGTTTTGGGGTCATAGTATCTTGAATTAGAAGTCTCCTTCTTTCCCCCAATGTAGAAAGTTTTCAGTTCCAGATTCTTCACGTGACTTTTCAGTCTCATTCCTTCTTTTCTCTAGAACTCATGGAGACACAGTGAGAATATGCAACTGCATGGTCCTCAGAGTTGGCTTTAAATTTTCAGTTTTTCCTTCCTGTCCTTCCTTCCTTCCTGTCCTTCCTTCCTTCCTTCCTTCCTTCCCTCCTTCCCTCCCCCCCTCCCTCCCTCCCTTTCTCCCTACCTCCCTCTTTCCCTCCCTCCTCCTCCTCCTCCTCTTCTTCTCTTTTTCTTTCTTTCTTTCTTTCTTTCTTTCTTTCTTTCTTTCTTTCTTTCTTTCTTTCTTTCTTTCTTTTTTCTTTCTTTCTTTCATCCTGGGTGTAGTGGTAGGATATATTTTTGCTTCCTCAAGACCCATTCAAATACACACGCTTACCCTCTCACCCCTGTACAATTCTAGATCGTGCGTTACACTCTTACAATTTCTATGTGTACTTGCATTTTAGTGAAGCTGTTTATTTATTATGGGACTAGTGTGTTATCTAACTCTCTAGTACTATCCCAGCTCCATATATCTCACTGACCTATGATACAATTTTTAATAAACTTAAAGAAGACTTAATTCTTTCCTCTAAATTTCTCTCCTTCTATTCTCCCTTTCTTTCATTTCTCCTTTTTATATTGGATATGTCTTTGTTTTCATTCAATTACATAGCTTGGATAATTTTAATTTTTCTTTCTTGTCCCCTACTGATTCTTTCTTCTATTCTGCTGTTCAGCTTATTTGCTGGAGTATGTATTTTTAATTATATTTTCCAGCTCTAATGTCTGTGGATTTATCTGTAATGTATTTCTTATGTTTACTTTTTGTTTGCTTTACGTATTTCTAATATATTTAAGATCGCTCACTGACTGTTTTATCATGTCTACTTTATTTCATGTTTTAAGATTATTCTAATGGCTCTGTCTTCTCATCATTTGTATGTATTTGTTGTCATTTCTTCATTAAATTCTAGATTTTCCCATGACTATTAGTATGAAAAGTGACCTTTGGTAGAAATTATTTTGGCTTAGATTCTTTGAGGCTCTGAATTTAACTTTAGTGTTAGCTTTTCGCTTATGTTCCCTGATGAGTGAAGGGGCACAAGTGGGGTCACTAGTTCACTATTGCCAAGTAGGTCAAATTCCAGATCCCTCACTGAGACACCGTTGACACCAGAATCATTATAGCAGTCTAGTGGTCTTCGTTAACTTTGGGTTCTCTCTCAAACAGAACAGGCAGGGTGGAAGTAACACTTTATAATTGTTTAAGAATGAAGGCTGCATCTCATTTGCAACAAGGATAGCTATATAAAATTAAACAGCATCAAATTATATTATTCTCTCTTGGATATCTAAATTTTAAATTATATCAACATTTTATGAGTCCTGGAACTTTGCTTATTGTATATTTTATCATCTGTTTTTAGTAACGAATATAGCATCTATTCCTAAGTAAATTCCTCAATAAATACTTGTGAACTGATATTTCCATTAGTACACTAAGGTATATATATATATATATATATATATATATATATATATATATATATATATATAATTACTAAATTGATAGTAGTTAGGAATTATAAGAATATGTACTGAAAGGTTATGCTAATTACTGAAGAGAAAGACTGAAATAGAGATGAACAATTTAAAATTATTTTGACTCATACCGTTAGACAAGCAAAGCACTGAGAAAAGTCTGAGTTCTCACCCTGTTCTCTTTTCCCACTCCAGTTGTAACCCAGTATATAATTTGATGAGAGCATGAGCTAGACATTGACAAGTGAAGAGGCTCCTCTTTAAGCTGCTGGAAGTCTCAAAGGGTTTCTACAAACTCTGAATTGAGCGACTGTAGCAAAGAGGAGAAGGCCTGACTGTTCTTCTACAACTGTTCATTGGTTTGTGAAGTCAACAAAGCTTCTTCAAAAAAAAAAAAAATGACATTTTACAGAGCTGGGGAGATGGCACAGTGGTTAGAGTCCTGATGCTTTCCGGATGAGTTCAATTCCCAGCACCCATCTGGCGGCTAACAACTGACTGTAATTAAAGTTCTAGGGGAATCCCCTCTTCTGGCCTCTGCAGGCACTGCACCCATGTAGTGATGGGCATATATGTAGGCAAAAGACCAGCATTCATAAATCTTTTTAAGCATCATGATTTTAGACTTTTTAGGCACTAATTATATCTGGAGGCTCTTAAGCAAATACATCATTAAATATATTGTCTGTGATATGCACTCAGAAGTAATTGTTAAGAAAAGTACACAGCCAATATGTAGGGATATTTTTGTAAATCATTGTTTATACTGAAATAGTTTGGAACTATGTGCACCTCACATTAATGAGAGCATTTCAAAGGAAAATGTAGCTCAGGAAATCACTCTGCTTCTCTACAGTCTTTAGATATTGATTTAAAAAAAAAATTCACATGTGATGGAGAGAAAGCTTCTACGTTTCTACATTATTTAATAAGCGGATTTGTTTATTCCCAGATTTTGATGAGCAGAAACTACATCTCCCCTGTGACAACACCAGCCATCATGACTTGTTCTCAACTTGTTATGGAGTTAATGTTGGTGGATGAAATAGATGCTTCAAATCTTCATTTCCAAGGACAAAACTCAAAGCAATGTGTTCTGAGTGGAAAAACAAACAAACAAAAACAAAACAAAACAAAACAAAAAGCAAAATCAAAACAAAGTCAAACAAACAATACAAAAAAACAAACCAAAGCGAAAACAATAAAACCTGCTAAAAACAGAAGAAACATCACATGGAACTAAAGGTTTGGTTAAGTGTGTAAGGGGTGTAGGGAGTGGTCCTCCCCAATTGGTTCTTGATCAATAAATAAAGATACTAGGGGCAAATGATTGGGGGGAAGAGACGCAGGTCCCTGCAGGCAGGCTAGCAGATGGAGGAGGGGGAAAAGAGGATTCGCCATGCTTTGGAGGGAGAGGGAGCCACCAGCCATGTGAGATCTCTGGTGGAGTAGCCATTGGTCACTTCTCAGATTGGGTGGGCTTGGGGTAGCAGGCAGAAGATTAGAAATGAAACTAAGGGCGGATTTAGGGTACTGAGCAAGGAGAAGATAACCGAGCAACTAAGTTGAGGGCAGAATTAGAAGTATTGAGCTGGGAGTGAATGGTAGCTGTTGGAAGCTTAGAAGTGTCTGGCGATTGAGCTAAAAAGAATACTAAAAATAAGCTAGTGTGTGTGTGTGTGTGTGTGTGTGTGTGTGTGTGTGTGTGTGCGTGTCTTTCATCTTCAGATCCAAGGGAACCTGGACGAGGGCTGGTAGCATGGTCCACCCGGAGCTTTAAGCGAAGTAGTAGAAACTGCACACTATTTAAGTGAATAGTGCTGTACAGGTTCGGGACTTCATCATTGCAGCTGAGAACATAGGCAGACATAATCAACAGTGATTGGAGAAATGCAGTTAGAGAAAACTGGCTCTGTTTCATGACTCTCTTTAGAATCACTTTCCAACTGTTGCCACTGATCATGCCACTGTCGGGGGAGGAGTAGAAAACTTCCTCAATATATTATTTCTGTTATTCTTAATAACAGCTCTGAGCTGTATTGATTTGAAATCACAAGGAAAAGCATCCCTATGAGGCTAAATGATACAATAAATTTAAACACTATCTTGTATATTGGACAGTAATAGTGGTTCAATATACACGGACTCTGTAGCCAATTGGTGGTTTAAAATTTAAATAAAATCCATTTCTTTAGTTAGTTAGTAGTTAGTTTTGGTTTTTGACACAAGGTCTCTCCGTGTAGTTCTGACTGTCCTAGAACTATGAACGCTAGGCTGGCCTCAGAATCACAGAACTATGCTTACTTCTGCCTTCTGAGTGCTGAGATGAAAGGCATACACTACCACTACCTGGCTAAATTTATGTTTTAATGAGTACATAAAGTGATAAATTTTATATAGCCAAGGGTATCACAAGATGAATATGTGACTTAGTTTAAATCAACAGAGTGTATTTATCTCCTTAAATATCTACCACTTCTTTTCACAAAGATAATCAGGATTTTTTTCTTTTGTTTTTTTCAAGTCGTACAATAAATTTGAAATCATATTATGCAGCATAGACAATTTAGTAAGTATATCATATTGATTTTTTTCTGATCTGTGGACACAGAATAGCTTTCCATTGTGTCCCATATTATATTTTTCATAATACTTGGTAGTTCAAAATTTCTACACCCATGTAGTTGTAACTTAGACCACAATAGTTAACCTCTCCCCATCCCTTGTTCTGCCTTATAACCAGATCCTGGTAACTATGTCTGTAGTCTTAACTGCTGTAATATCATCTTTTAATAATATATATTCAAAATAAGAGTGTGGTCATATGATAGTAGTGTTGTTATAACTGGATTGCTTCAATTGTGAAGTAAAAACCTCCAGCTCCATTGACTTTTTTTGATGAATACTATTCATCATGTACATGGAGCCCATTATACTTACCCAGTCATCAGCTGACTGACAGCTGCATGTATGTCTTGACTACTGTGAAGAATGATATAATGCCCCTGGTTGTGCTGAGGTAGCACAACCAGGGTTTAGATCATTTTTCTGTTTTAAATTAAAAATTTGAATTCCTAATATAATGCAAATAATAATAATAAACCTTATTAGAAGCATTGCATATATATATGTATATATATACATATATATACATATATATACATATATA
>NC_034607.1:47577509-47581836 GCF_900095145.1 Mus pahari
TATATATATATATATATATATATATATATATATATATGAAAGAGTTTATTTTGGCTTATGGTTTCAGGGTGATAAGATGCCATGGTGGGACAGCATAGCAGTAAGCAGCAGCCATGGATGGCAGCAGGAGCCAGTAGCTAAGGGACAGTATCTTCAAGCCCAAACACTAAGCAGAGAGAGCCAACAGTAGCTACAGTGGGGCTTCATAATCACAACGCCTACCCCAAATGCATACCTCCTCAAGCTCCCCAACAGAGCCATCAACTTGGAACCAAGGATTCAAATGTCCAAGCCTATAAGGGGCTTTTTAAAAAATTTATTTTATTTACATTCCAGCCTTTGCCCCACTCCCTGGTCTTCCTCCCACAGTTCGTCTGCCCATTCCTCCTCCACCATGTCTCCGAGAGGATGCTCCCCCTCTTGCTCCCCTACCACCAGGCATCCCTGTTCCCTGGGTTCTCAGGCCTCTTTAGTCACATATCCCACCAAGGTTAGTCCAGGTAGCTCTCTACTGGGGGCCTTGGACCATCCCATGTATGCTGCCAGAATAATTCTTCAGTCTCTGGGAGTTCCTAGGGGTCTAGGTTAGTTGAGACTGTTGGTCTTCATGTAGGGTTGCAATTCCCTTCAGCTTCTTCAATCCTTTCCCTAACTCAACCATAGGGGTCTGGGACTTCAGTGCAATGGTTGGGTGTCAGTATCTGCTTCTGTCTCAGTTGGCTGCTGGTTGGGCCTCTCAGAGGACAGTCATGCTAGGTAGCTGTCTATAAGCACACCATGGCATCAGTAATAGTGCCAGGCTTTAGTCCTCCTACACCTATCCCCATGAGGTAGAGCCCATGTTGGGCTTGTCACTGAATCACCTTTCCTTCCGTCTTTTCTTCATTTTTGTCCCTGCAGTTCTTTTAGACAGGAACAATTCTTGGTTAGAAATTTTGACTGTGGGTTGGTAACCCTGTCCCTCCACTTAATGCCCTGACTTTCTACTAGAGGTGGACTCTTCAAGTTTCTTCTCCCCACTGTTGGGCATTTTGGCTAAGGTCGCCCCCATTGAGTCCTGAGAGATTCTCACCTTCCAGGTCTCTGGTTCTTTCTAGAGGGTCCCCCCATCTCCTACCACCAGAGGCTGTACGTTTCTATTCATTCTGGTGGACATTTGGGCTTCTCCCCTGTCGCCCCACCAATACATGATACTGTTCCCACTTTTCTGATCTCCCTCTCCTCTCTTACCCAGCCCCTCTACCCCTATGATTGTTTTCTTCCCCCTTCTAAGTGAGATTGAAGCACCTCACTTGGGCCTTTCTGCTTGCTAAATTTCTTTCTATTTTTTTCTTCTCTTTCTTTTTTTATCTTTAATCTTCTTTTTCTTTTTTCTTTTTTCTTTTTTTACAGTCTAGTCATTATTCTCCCTCTTGTTCTGCCCTCTGACAGTTTCTCATCTCATTCCTTCTACCTCTACTCCAAGAGTATGTCCCTACCCCCACACTCCACCTGGCCTCTCCATTCCATGGGGCCTCAAGTCTCTTAAGGGTTAAGTGCATCTTCTCTCACTGAGGCCAGAAGAGGCAGTCCTCTGCTGTATATGCATCTTTTGAAATTCCTTATGTTTTCTTAACAGAGGATTTTAAAATTTTTCCATCTTAGAATTTATCCATACTTGTTTCTGTGTCAACTAATTTTATTTTCTGGCAGTTTGATAGTTAGATGAAGTCATAGTTATTTTTTGAAAGTTCTTAGTGATTGTGGGGTCTGCTATTGCTAAGTATATGAGGACAAGGAATTTATTCCAGTCTTCACATAATTTGACCTTGTTCACATCTGCCTTTCCAGAAAAAAAAAAGGAGGGGGGGCAACTCCCTGTTTTTGAGCTTCTCACTCCCAAGACTGTGTCACTTGATGTCTCCCATTTGATGGTTCATTGCAAGTTGCTTGTTGGTGTTGAACTGTATTTTCAGCTTTAGAGAGCTACCTGAGTGCAGGCCGGTCACAGATCTACAGTGGAAGCACTGTAGGGTCTCAGGGTGAATCTGAAAAGGTTAGTTTGTACTACAAAACATTTCTGCCATTCTAATGGTAGTAGTCTTAGGCAGTTTGTATGCTGTAACCAGTAGACAACAGGCTGCTTCAAAGGTTTCACCTGTGGGCTCAGGTCTTGGATCTTCAGGGTCTTCCTGCTGTTAGGTCTTACCAGTGTAGCACTAAGTCTCAAGGAAATGATCTGTGGTTATTATCCCATCTTCTCACATTGGGCTAATGCTGGCAAAGATAGTTCCTTATCCACAGAGGCTGATGCAAAGATAGGTTTTATGAGTGAACAGCTACAAAACCAACGGAGACTCAGAGATGAAGTTAGACATATACTGAAGATGCTTGTAACGAAGGCTGAAACATGAATCTTTCTTTCTAGAGCAAAGGTGTCTGCTGGGTACGAGACAAGGTCATGCTTGAGGTCTGTCATAGAGATAGTTCTGCTCCCTGAGGTTGGGAGTAGCCCCTTGACCATCAAGTCTGATGTGAAGCTGTGACATACCTGAGACTCATAGGCAAAGTGTGCCTGAAGTCTTGGGAAAGAAAACTTAGAACCACTTCAACATTGGCCATGCTGTGAGTTAAACCATGTGTCTATCCTGTCAAGATTCAGGTCTCTGCCCTATGAGGAGGAAGTTCAGAAATGAAATCTAAAGGTTCTGGCTTTAATAAAAACCTTTGCTTCCTGTCTAGTAGTCTCACACTAAGCTCCAATGTACTCTAGTTCTAGCTTTGCATCCTCGTCTCTAGCCATTAGAGTCTAATGGCACACAGGGCCAGTAGAGATTCTGTGAAGGGTGGAGGAAGGAATATCATGTTTAGCTAGCTACTGTAGTTCTAGTGGCTCAGTTCATTCCCAGACACTGTCCTCAGGGGAGAACTTGGGAGGATTTGTGTAGCATTGGGTTATACTGGGGAGGGTCTAATATTGGGTTCCACATGTAAGGCTTGGACTTAGCTACTTGTTTCCCTTCTTTAAAAGTAGGAGGTATCTTTCTCAGTGAGGCTTGGATTAGTAAAAGGCAACACAGTCAACACCGCCCAGTTTCCTTCACTGTATCCTTGTTATTGTGCTAAAACCAAATACTGAAGTCTCTCACTTGGCTTCTTTGAAAGGAGACTGGTGCATAAATAGCTGCCCAATATGATGTTCTGGTGAAGTGTTTGGTGAAAGACCTTCTCAGCCTACATCTTGCTCAAGCCCCTGTTTCCATAGTAATTCTTTTGACTTTTCTGTATACCTTAACTTCTTCTTTATTACTGTGATAGAATAACGCAATAGAAGGAACTTATAAAAGGAAAGGTTTATTTTAGTTTTGATTCCTGGGGGATTGGAGTTAAGAATTCATTACTATAAAAGCAGGGAAGCATGGCAGAGGCAGGCATGAGCGTTCACATCTTAAACCGCAAGCAGGACACAAAGAGAAAATTGTGGATCGTGAGAGGTTTTCAAGCCTTAAAGCCTGCCCGTATCACCAGACTTCCTCCAACAAGGCCACACCGCCTAAGCCTCCACAAACAGGGCTGCCAACTGAAAAGCAAGTACTGGAAGTTTAGAGCCTATTAGGAACATTCAATTTTATACCACCACACTGTAGTTGTACAGAAAAATAATTATGTTCTTCTTGGACTATATCAATATAAGTATTTTATTGATAGAAACCTTAGAATCTATTTAATGAATATTTTGGTGTGGCGTATACTAAACTTGTAACACTTTTATTTGGATGCCAGTCTGTGGTTCCAAGGACACTTTAGCCTGTCTTGTTTCTTGAAAACTCACTTTAAGAGTAATAAAAAAAATGTAGATGTATCCATTGAGACCAGGCTCAACAATGCTGCATTTTAATTTGCTGTGATTTTTCTGTACTGTCAGTTGCAAAGAGATGTTTCCTTGATGAGGGTGAGGACCCCACTTACTAGTGTTTGTCTTTTGGGAAAACTCTCCTCTTGTGTATGTGGCAAAGAGACCATGTGATGATTGGTAAACTTTTTCTTTTGTTCTTTTTGGTCTTCTAACTGCCCATGACAATCATTGAGGCAGTCACTGCACAGAAATCAAATATAAATTAAGTTCTTGACTTTGGGCAAATTAAAAGTTATTCTACAAGTCGGGCAGTGGTGGCATATGCCTTTAATCCCAGGACTTGGGAGGCAGAGGCAGGTAGATTTCTGAGTTTGAGGCCAGCCTGGTCTACAGAGTGAGTTTCAGGACAGCCAGGGCTACACAGAGAAACCCAGTCTTGAAAAAACTAAACAAAAAGAAGGAGGAGGAGCAGGAGGAGAAGGAGGAGGAGGA
>NC_034607.1:47581861-47589279 GCF_900095145.1 Mus pahari
GAAGGGGAAGAGGAAGAGGAAGAAGAAGAAGAAGAAGAAGAAGAAGAAGAAGAAGAAGAAGAAGAAGAAGAAGAAGAAGAAGAAGAAGAAGAAGAGAAGAAGAAAAGTTATTTCCTTTCTTTACTCAACCCCTCACAACTACCCTATCTCAGAAGACAATGTCTGTATTTCTTTTCCCTTTTTCCAATCCAAGAGATTTTTCTTATAGCCTTGGTGGAGTCCTTATAATTCTGACTCCTGTTGTCACTGCTCCTTTTGTCCTTAGAGGCACAACACTTCCCTTTATTACCTATAACTCAAACCAGGGTCAGTGTATCAAGAACATTGAAACCACTTACTGACAAAGTCGAGCTCCTCTATTTTCTTATGGAACTCTTGAAGAATTGCAAAGAACAATAGACTGTCAAGGAGAATGGAGAGAAAGTTGGCTTTAAGTGTTTCTATCCCCAGAAGAGGGTGTTAACATGTACAGAAGTTTTAGACCTCTACTGTGAAAAATCACAGTGACACATGTTCCTGCAACTCACTCAGCCCTGGCTTAACAGTCATTTGCAATCTTATAAGGGAAAGAGTCTCAGTAAAAAATGTATTTCCATATCTTTTGAGTGTTAGTGCATAGGAAGCACTAGAGGTAAAGCCTTTATAGAAATAGAATGACTATACTCCCACCCACACTAAAAAATATTAGTGTGGTTGCCTGAAATTGTATGTAGAATGCTGGTTAAATGACATGTGTGTAAGCCCATAAACTTCAAAATGGCCAAGTCTAATTCATGATAACGACATGGTCAGTTCCAAAGGTACTTTTTATTGATGGAATGTGATTTTTCTTTACTTGGTATTTTTTGTTTTGTTTTGTGGTGTTTTTTTTATTATTCTAAAACATCTTATATTTTTAACCTTCCTGAGGGGAGGACTTTAATTTAGAATTTTAATCACAGTGCTTTAACTTCTTTCAAAGCCTGAAAAACAGCCAGATCTCACTCTAAGTGAAATATTTACAATTTGACAAACTTTGTTATTGCAGGGCTGTCAAATGGGAGGCAATGATCACTGAACCTAAGTGTAGCACACCCCTGGGTAGGGTTTCTTCTGAAAGACTATTACACATGGTGTGGGACATCATTCAAAGTCCACTCATTTCTATATTGTATTTAAGACTGATCTGGGTGGTACACAAATGAACCATAACTCAATCACATCTTTGAAAAGTCCATAATTTTGACTCAGACATTGCTAGGCGTATTTAACAGTGAAAGATCTAGTACAGAGGTTCTGCAAACCTTCCAAACATTGACTACAGGTTTTATTATTTTTTTAAAGTTTCATTTACTGCTTCTATATTTTGCATCAGGAACATTATTTTAGAGTTCAGAAATCATGCTAAAAAGCAATTGGTGTCCTTGTGACACTAGGACCTATGCCAGAAAAAAACACTTTGTTGCCATGGGAATCAGTAAATATTCCTTGTCTGAGACACTAGTTCCCAATATCAAGATGGGTGGGAGAAAGAGCTTCTCACAGACTGTTTTCTCTAGACTAAAAATATAGTATGCGTTCTACTAAAGGGCAATTAAAAATTCTCAGTTATTTAGCCTTAAGGAAAAACACCCTATCATTTTTAGAACAATGAAGCATCAAGTCAGCTACATAATACATTGAGATTGTATTTGTGTATAACATTAATTATACTTAGGGTCTGTCATGTAAGTTTTGTTGCAAGCACAGCTTTTTTTAGTGGCGTTTCATTTGGTTCGTTAAAATGGTTTATGGAAATTCATGTATGCATTACAGATAAAATAAAATATGTATTTGTAAGCATTATGATACAAATTTAGCACATTGAACTGAGCTCTTCAAAAAGCTGTTTGGTGTGTGGATACATTATTCTGAATAGCTGCCATGACCCTAAATTATTTTTAGTTCTATTCTGTGGCCAAGGTGTTCACTTTCCCCTAAAGTCTAATAATAAATAACATATTGACATAACTGTAATCAGCTCTAAGATTTATAGGATGTTATACAAAGTGAAAAGTATCATTATCCTCAATAACTTTATAACTCTGCTTAGTATGAAGATATTAAGTATGAAAAATGCTACCACATTTTCCTAAAGGTACATAGATAATATGTGCATGGTTGACTTCAAGGCACACCAATAAAATATACACAAGGTAATACATTATCTTAGATTTACATCTAAAAATATAAAATAATTTTGTCTCTTTAAGTAAAGTTAGATCACTTGAGGTTGGAATGCCACCCCAATGCTAAGCACAGGAAACCTGTTCTTAAGTTGTTGGTCAGGATCCCAAGACACTTTCAAAACCATTTAGAATATTGCTTTTGCCCCTTGGTTGCCTTCAAGAGCTTGAAGGTAAGACTCTATTAATGAAGACACTTGAGACACAGGACTTGGGGGGCTTGCGGGGCTTGCGGGGCTTGCAGGGCTTGCAGGACTTGGAGGATTTGAGCTACAATCCTCACCCTTGAGGACTACTTCTTGTCGTATCCAAACATGATGTGTAAGGTGCTGAGGAGAAAAGCACACAGCTCAGCTATGAAGCCTGCAAAACACAACAGTGACCAGACTTTCAAGACACCCCCAAAGGTGGGACAGTGACACATATTTGGGGGTAACTGACATCTGTCTTACTGTCTTTGTTGTAGTTGTTAACTTGACACAAGCTGGAGTCACCTGAAAAGAGGAATATAAATTGGGGGAAAAAATGCCTCCTAAAGATTGGTCTGAAGGTAAGCTTGTGTGGGATTGTCTTCATTAGTGATTGGCATGGTAGGGTCCAGCCTCCTGTGGCTGGTGTCACCCTGAGCGAGCCATAGGGAGAAACTGGTAGTAGACAGTGTTCCTCCACGACTTCTGCTTCAGTTCCTGCCTCTGGACTCCTAACTTGTGCTCCTTCCTGACTTCCTTTGAAGATGGAACTAGAAGATGAAATAAACTCTTTCCTCCTCAAATTATTTTGGTAAAGCACAGGGGTAGAAACTCTAACTAAGACACCAAGTAGACTCAAGGTCTGCTCAATATGAGAGAATTCATCCTTATATTGTAAATGTAGCAAATTTAGCCATGGCGGAGGAGGTCATAGACCCTAAAGGAGAATCTGCTAATGCCATTTTCCTAAACCACTATGAGTTCTAATACCATAAGCAAGGTCTAAATATTTGCTCTTATATACAGAGAAGTATAGCCCTCACCATTCATCACGTATGTTTCTTTTTACAGCAGATATAGATTACTACAGAAATCCATGAGATGTCAAAATGCAGAGAAGAGCTGATGGTTAGTTGCACAAGCCAACTTAATGCATCTACAACATAATCCATGCTTGCAAGGATTAGGAAATATTATAAAATAGAGAGAAGAGAGATCATAACAGCCATAAAACAAGGGTATCTATGGTGAGCTAGTGTCTTCTCTACATAATAGGAGAGCTGCTGCCATGAACTTTCAACAAGAATGCCTCTAAATGAGACTTTCAAAGTGATAATACCAGTTGACATGCTAAAATGGATGGGGAAAATCTCATAAGATCCTATTCCTTGATGATTTTCTACAGGCAATTAATAGCTTCTAAGAAAGAAGAAGTTTTTTTTCAAGGACAAGCCCCGAATATGTAATCCAAGCTCAAGTGATCAGCCTTAAATACTATATAGGGTTAATATATATAATGTGTGTGTGTGTGTGTGTGTGTGTGTGTGTGTGTGTGTGTGTGTGTGTATGTTTGTGTGCATATCTATGTAGGTGAATGTATATATTTATATTTATATATAATGCACAATAATTGTTGACTCCCAAACTCTGGGACAAATGCTGAGATGACTAACATATCACAGTAGACATGTCTGTCAGGTTGTCCCAGCATCTCTCAGTCCCTACCAGTTTCAGAGTATGGATGACATACCCTGCTCTCTACCTTAAGCTCTCCAACCCAGGGAGGGGCTGGGCTGCCCTTCCCCAGGTGCTCTTTCCTATATAATCCAGCCGTTTTGGATTCCTGCTTCTTTTTGTACCTTTGTCTTCTTGGCTACTGTAACTTTTCCCGCTTTTCCCTTCCCCTCCTCCTCTTCCACAGTCTGATCATGTCCACTCTGAATGCTCTCTCCAAATTTTTCTGCCTCTGTTTATGCTCTCTCATATATCTCTAGTTAAATTCTCCTTCACCATATCTAGGAGCAGTCATATCCTTTCCTTTGTTTTTATTTCTTTTTAAATTAAATAATATTATAATAATATATTATGTAATATTATAGTTATATATAATTACAATTTGTTATATATCACAATGTATTTTATTTTAATATATGCTACTTATAGATATTATATATTACAATTATAAATTAAATGAAATATATATTTATACAATAATTTAATATATTAATATGTTTAATACAATAATTTATATGCATAATAATTTAACATGTTAATATATTAACATTTTATGCATACATATTTATATTTATATACTGCTTTTGCAGAACACCAAGGTTTGGTTCTCAGCACCCACTTGGTCTTACTGTTCAAAGGTTCTGCTAATTTTTTCTGGCCCCCAACAAAACTGAACACCCACATGTGAATGTGCACGAATACACACACCACACACAAACATGAGTGTGTGTGTGTGTGCGTGTGTGTGTGTGTGTGTGTAAAAAGAATAATTAGAAACCACATTAATTTGAGTGAGAGTTGGGAGGCACAGGAAGAATTCATGGGGGAGAAGATGAGTAAAAATTATGTAAATATAATATTCATGTAAGAAATTCTTTTGTAATATACATATACTTGTAGATATAGATAGATGATAGATAAATAGATGGACAGACAGACAGATGAACAACCTTTTCCACTATGGTGTAAGGACAACAGCATACTTTACAAACAATGACTTTAATGACCACCACTTTATCAGGACTTTGGGATTTATTTCTGTGATAACATTCTTAACTCTCTGAATTTTCAGAAAAGTCAACTGAATCAAATAGCAATTAGGTAAAAATCATCGGCTATCACTATGATCCCATAAAGCAGAAGGCCTGGAGAGATGGCTCAGACATTAAGCTTACATATCACTCTTGCAGATGACTGGCATTTGGTTTCCAGTAGCCACATGATCTTTCAGTGTGAAAGATTCTGACACTCTCTTCTAGCCTTGTGGGTACTGCCTGCACATGATGCGCTTATATACATGCATGCGAAACGGTCATATACATGGAAAATCCTTAAAAATACTGAGCACAAATGGAAAAAGAGCTAATTTTGACTTCATTATAAATTTTACCAAAACCAAACTTGAATCTTCTCCTCAGAAGTTAGATTCCTTTCCTCCTCTTCCTCGTCATCCTCGTCCCATAATGACCACTGAGTCTGAGTCTTAAAATATTCATTAGCCAAGGTAACAAACCAGGCTGTAAACAATCGTTATCATCACTCTTCGCACTGCCTGACTTTAATGACTCTTTTTCATTAAAATATTCTAGTTCCAAATGAGTACAGTTCATCAAGAGACTGCCACTATGATGTGTGCTTGTTGAGTACAGTTCATCAAGGGACCACCACTAACTATGATGAATGCTTGTTGATCAGCTGTTTCAGGAGCTCTGTAGTCCATGTTTCCTTTTCCATACACATCACTGTTTTTCAGGCATGCATGGCTCCTTGTCCCCAGAGAGATGACTTCTGCTCTGACCTTTAGATCCCTGGCACTAAGTGCTTCATGGCTTCTCTCAGCTTCCTCTTCAGCTTACATTTATTCTCATAAGCCATCCCAAAGCCTAGTATAATTTTTCTACTTTACTAAGATTAGGGTTGGCTCCTATGCCTGAAAAACAAAATATAACAAACATCAATCACACAAACAAAATGGAAAAACCCACTGTGTGCTATGTTAGAGTAAAAAGAAAAGTGTTATAATTCTTAAGGGTTCCTCATTGGATTAATAAGTAAAACTAGCCAAATGTTCACCATCACACATGATCTTTATAGTATTATTATGTTTTCCTTAATAAACTATCACTCATTTACTGAGCTTCTGTACATTTTGCTATTTTTCTGTTCATCTCGTGTCCCCTCTTTTTCAAAGTCAAAAAAAAAAAATGTGTGTGTATAGAAAAAGGTCTGCATTCTGTTTTCACATTAGTGACTCACCAATCCTGCTGGTCTAATCTAACTTAAGAATACCTTGTTCAGATGATGTCATTTACTTTCAGGCTTATTTGGAGACAAAAATGAGAATTACTAATTGTTCTGTAGTCTCTCCAAAGGGCTAAAGCCATTCAGTCCCTTCTCTAGTCTGAAAATCTATTTGCTCTGCACTAGGTCAGTGATGACCCTTCTGCAGGGGGAGGGAGTAGTGGGGTAAGAAGTCCCTTCACAAGGACACATGAATTGCCCCCACTCCCTGCATGCTACCTGCTAATGGGAGTCTTGGCATGCCAGGCCCTAATTGGCAAAGATAAGAATCAGTGGTAAAAGCATGTTCCTAATAAATGTGTTATGTCTATGACTTGAGTCTGTCCCCTCAGATACTGCCATTTTCTGAGTATAAACACTGTTTATCCTATCATGGGACGTGGGATGGGATGAATGGGCAAAGGTTTAGGAAGGACAGGCATCCTCCACTCCCACTACTGTTGTTCCTAAGGGCTCATCATTATTCTATCTCTGAGCATACACAAAAACACAGTGCCTTGTTGTAGTAAATATTAAATAATCCTGGTGATGGTTTCCTTTCCACCTTAAACCATTTATGTTCCTGGTTGAAACACACACACACACACAGCCATATATTTTTAAATATGCCTTAGGCAGCACAATAACTGGGCAACCGGGTATCCTCCATGCAGTTAGAATCCATTTTCTTATCGATAACTCTTACTACTTACTAACTTCTATGTTTCATCTGGGCTGCTCTTAACTCCAGTTGGCCAGCCTAGATCGCCGTGTTTCTATGGCTCAGCTACCGCATTGCAGCTCTCCTCCATCCAGTATATTCTTCTCTCCCCCTTTCCTCATTGTCTGCTCTCTCTAAGCCCTCAAAAACTTAACTCCACCTACGGTTCCTCTCCTCAGCTATTAGCTGCTGGTATCTTTACTTTCCGATCAGAATTAACTGGGGGTAGGGATCCTCAGTGTCCTATGTGGGGACTCTCTTATATTTGGGGCACACAATTTTGGGAGACTCAAATTAGTATTAGAATACAAGCAGCATTAGACCAATCCATTATATTCCCCCTTTTTAATCCAATTAAAAGTTCTTTTTTTTTCTCAGATAGAAACTGAACATAATGTGGGTAAGAAAAAAAGAATACTCTCTTCTTCTTCTTCTTCTTCTTCTTCTTCTTCTTCTTCTTCTTCTTCTTCTTCTTCTTCTTCTTCTTCTTCTTCTTCTTCTTCTTCTTCT
>NC_034607.1:47589379-47598032 GCF_900095145.1 Mus pahari
CTTCTCTCTCTCTCTCTCTCTCTCTCTCTCTCTCTCTCTCTCTCTCTCTCCCTTTCTCCCTCTGTCTATCCTTTTTGCTGCCTCTTTTTCTCCCCTTTTCTCTGCCCTCATGGCTCTGCTCCTGTCTGTCTGCATCTGCCCCTTCTCTCCCTCTCCTTCCCCCAGGAAAACTCCCTTATATCAGGTCTGTTGGATGGTGTGATTTCTCAGAGGGCAGCTCAGCATGGGCCTACAAGGTACCTCCTATCCAGCATGCACACCATATTATATTTTATAACACTCAGGCCTAAACTCTTTCTGACTTTCACATTCGTCCATATCTCTCTTTGAAGGACACAATGAGAACATTCCAGAGGAAACAATTAAAGGATATCACTATCTACACTGACTTATGTAATAGCTATAATAAAGTAACTTTTTATCACTAGAACTCCCACAATATTATCTCACAGGCTGTATTTTAAAATGTTGAAAATTTACATATATTTGGGTTGAATAAAAATCTTTTCATGGGAGGCTGAGGCAGGCAGATTTCTGAGTTAGAGGCCAGACTGGCCTACAAAGTGAGTTCCAGGACAGCCAGGGCTATACAGAGAAACCCTGTCTTGAAAAACAAAAACAAACAAAAAAATTAGTTCAAAATGGATAAAAGACCTTTATTATATGAGAGCTAGATACCAAAAACACTAGAAAAAAATGTTCTAAGTTGTAGATATAGGTAAGAATTTTCTAGAAATGACTCTAATAGCTCACACCTGGCAGAAGCAGGAAATGAGGATGGAGGCCCGTGATGACTTTGCAAGTTCCCGAGAGGAGTCCAGTGGTGCCATCTGTAGGCCAGCACAGAGGAGCACTACCCCTTGGCCACTTCCATCATCTACACACTGTTATTTCTAAGGGGCGGTGCTTCAGGTTTGTGCTTCTGCTTCTTTGTGACCAACATTATTCAGTGTACTCACAGTTCTGGTTTATTAAACGTAATCCCCGTGGTTTCTTGGAGCCTCGAGCTTGTCTCCTCCTTCTTAGCATTATTATTTGCCCCTTTATCTCCCCCTTTCTGTTGAGCAGCCTGGCAGCTGGCCTCAAAAACAGAGAGCTCCCACCCCCTACTCCCACCCTCCACCCCCACACACAATGGATGCAATCAGTGAGAAGAACTAGGGAAACACAAGTACCAGGGTGCCCTGCACTGTCATCTCACAACTTGCCTGGCTGTGGTCCTAGTAATTGCTGTCCTCCTCAAGTTCATAGCTTCTACTCAACAAACTCACAGCCATAACTCTAATGAAAGACTTCATTGTCATTATCATTGCTTAACAGCTTAAATATAAGAATAAGACAGATTTTCCGATCTCAGAGTTCTTAGGCACTCTATATGTCATTGCTCAACCCTGGATGCTATTTCTTCTATAAAGAAAAATTAATCCTTGCTCCATTAGGTCCAAAGTGGGGCCTCCAAAATGGCAGAGTTGGCGACAATGCACTACACAGAAGGACTCTGTCCTGGGAAGCAGCAGAATTGTTAGTGGCAAAACAAGTCCAATTTAGCATCTCTCAGGGATCTTGTATAACAAGTTATTGTTTACCAGGAAAACAAATCTCTTAAAGTAGGATTTATTTATCAGGAGCTTCCCTTAATCTACCCTCAAAGGTCAACTACCTCAAGCCAAGTCATGCTGTGCACCATATAAAACCTGTGTGTCTCCTCACCATTTTGTTTCTCACCCACCTTTGGAGATAGCCTTGGCAGTTTGATTCCTAATAAACTTCACCATCCTTCTTGATTCTCCTTAGAGAGAAGAGGGTAGGCCAGTCAGCATCTACTCCCTTTTAGTCAATTGGCAAGAGTCTCCTGTAAGGTCTAGCATCCCTAGTTTCCATTATCTTTTCTGTGCCTCAACTGGGGGTAATCTTTTAATGCAAATCAGACCGCTTTTAACATAAAGCTCTATATGTTTTATTAGAGTGTTTTATAGGCTGTGATCCAGCTAGTCCAATTATGGCTATCTACAAGACAAGATTCAGTCATCATCTTGGTCCTAGATGTCTCAGTCTTTACTTGTTAGAATCCTGAAGAAATGGATTATAATACAGGGAAAGTCGTGCCTCAGCAACAGGTTAGAAGAAATTGCCAGTCAGAGTAAAAGTGAGTAGGTAAAAACAAAGGCTTTCTTTTTCAGTGTCTCATCATAACATGTGAGCCAGATTTAGGGTAGGTCCATTCAACTTCAGTTGATCCATTCAAGAAAAATAGCTCATAGATGTGTCCAGAGACTTGTATTTTAATTCCTTCCATATATAGTCATGCTGATGAACAATTTTAGTCATCACACACTCAAAACAAAACCACTTGCTTGAGGACACCCCTGAGAAGTCCAGAGATCACATGTTCTATTGGCTCGCTTGTTACACGGTCTAAGATATGCTATAGTAATGTCTTATAGTGGTTGCCTCAATTCTGGTAAATGTACATTATTTTTTTCACATTTCAGTCCTGGTGAACAAATATGATTTCAGTCTCCTTTCACTTTGTCTCCAATGTGGGTTAAATGTACGAACTATCAGAACTCAATAAATATTTCTGAATGGATACATAAATTTAAAAAAAAAACAGACTAAAATAGTGTATCATATTTTAGGTGTATGTGCAAATAATGGAGAACACCAATAACAAATGTTAGAGGGGACTGCATTGGCAGAATCTTGAACAGGCTTTAGATACACAATGAGAAATGTGTACTTTGGAGTCTGATAAGCAGAAATTGTTTTGTTAAAGTCTGATTCTGTTAAATTTGTTGCCTGAATAAATAATGGATTTATACACATTCTGCTAGAATAAGAGAGGCCATGGATTTGGTAGCAAGCAAGGGGGGGATTATATTGTTATATTTTAATTTAAAAATAAAAAGGTATTGTCTTTTTGCGGGAAGAAGAAGCTGTAAATAGAATAATTAAGAAGAAAATTCAGCTTTCTGGAAAATTCATATGAGGGGCATATGCTTGTTTGCTTTTCCCTAAATTTGGTTCATATTACAATATTCTGGTCAGACACTAAAGTTAACAAGAATTAAGACTTCACAAGTTAAGAAGGAACCCAGAATGTTCACTGGTTTAAGCAAGTTCTTGAGGAATTCTGACACCCGTGTAACTTCAAGAACCAAGAAACAGGAAAAGCAGCAACTTACAGTTCTGATTTGGCTGAACAAGTGACCGAGAGGAGTCTATGCAGAAAGGAATCCGTAATAACTTTCAAGTTGCTATATCCAGGAGTGTGACCATACTATGGCTAAGGTGGGGAAGGGGAGATCATTCTGCACCTCTAATATTGGGTCGAGTCAGTTGTGTTTTTCTCACCTACTGGTTTAGACTCAGTGAAGTTGATCCTACTTGTCCATGGAAAAGTTAAAGCCAGAATCTTTCATTACATGAAATAAGACAGATTGTAGCCAATCTTGGGTTTTTCTAATTTCTACTTTTCCATTTTCTATTTTAATGTCTTAAAAATAAAAGCAGCAGATAATATGACATTTTAGAATATCTATCTATCTGTCTGTCTGTCTGTCTGCCTGCCTGCCTGTCCATCTGTCTGTCTGCCTGCCTCCTTGCCTGTCTTTCTTCAAGACATGCTATTTATATGTTTCATAGTGAAGTTGTGTTACATTTGAAAGAAAATGCAAAGTTTCCAATAGTATTTGGGTTTCCTCCTGGATACTATTTACCAATTTGTTGTCATTTTTTTTGTCTGATTCATCACAGTTTAGTAATGTATTAAAAGCAAACTTCATAAAAGAGCAACTCAGAAAATGTTTGCCCCTTAACCAAGTATGATAAAGCACTGTCCACATGGGGCTGATATTTGCTAATCTTTTGGTAGTATTACTGGTTCCATAAAAGTGTGTTCCAGTTTTAATATTAGTTTGACCTTTGTTTAATGCCAGGTTAATAGTAGTATTTCCTGGTATTTGGACTTAAATATGAAATGTAGCACATAGGAAGTGAAATTAAATAAGAAAGGGGGCCTATCTTAGTAAACCTGTATCCAGTATGCCTATAAAGTACTATAAATATACTTTTATTAAAAAATATTGAAATGCCTCTTTTGGCAAAACATTCTGGGATGGCTGGGACAACACAGATCTGGCCAGGAGGCACTGATTACCAAGTCTGGATCTTGTCCTAGCACATCACCTTATCAGCCTGCCAGGCTCTTCATCCCTAAAATGTCAGCATGGCTTGTCCCTCAGCACCTCTCCTGGCTCTGCAGGTCTCTGATTCTCAGTTCCATTAACTAAGGCTCTCTGTAGTTTTTTTTTTTTTTTTTAATAGAAATATGACTTACTCTTGGAACATCTGCTGTAGTTTGTAACATATATTGCAGAGCCCTTGACCTTCATCTTAATACAGGAAGCAGATGTTCCATCAGATTCTACGCTTGTTTTTCTAAAGGATCATTTGGGACACTTGTGCCATAAGTAGTGTCAATCTGACTGAAAAAAGTATGCTAGATTTGTTAATGCTACCTTTAGGTGGCTTCTTCATCAAGGCTGTAAACACCACTAATGATTTAATTCAGAGCCACTTTGGCATTAGAAGTTATATAAGCAGCCCTTCTGCATTTTTATTTTTATACATATTGTCAGATAAAAAAAATATTCTTGCCGAAAGCATCATACTTTCTCTAATCACACATTTAAAAATAATTCTAGGATGCACTGATTTCCCTATTAATTGACAAAACATCCTGTCTTCATTTTTCCAAGTGAATGAGCATTTCCCTACTTATCATTTTATTTATATCTATCATTTACCCCAAGTTTTCTAACAGAATGCACAACATTGGAAACTATTTCTTTATTTAAGTGTTCACATGCTTCTTTATTTGGTTTACAATTTCTGACTATAGCAGAGAGTGTGTGTGTCATAGTCTGGCCTTGAGTTTGGCATCAGTCACGCTAGCATTTAGTAGGCAGAGGAGGCAGGAGGGTAGCAAAAGAAGTTAAAACCCAGCTTCAGCTACATGATGAGTTTGAGACCAACCAAATCTAAAGCAAACTGAACAAAATATAAGCCAATGTAAACTTAAAAGTCTGGGTAATATAAATGATAAAATTTCTTCTATTCAGTATGTCATTTCTCCATCATCTATTATTATTTTATATGTGAAAATATAAATGTGATACATTTTCATTACAGATATCTATCATAAAGCGCTTTCTTCTATAGCTAGTCACTACCCCAAGATCAGCGTTTGGTGTTAAGCCACATACATGTACACATTCACCAGACTGGTGAACTTTTGCACTCTGCCAGGCTGGGATTTCGTCCCAATCTTCTGATGATGTAGTGGAATGCAAAGAGGAATGATTACCTTGAGAAATAGAGCAAATGCTATTTCCGATCACTGTAGATCATCTGTTGTCCCATAGTTACCAGGTAGCAGGCAGGAGGATAAATTTAGTAGCAGAGTACAGCTGTACCTGAGAAGTCTCCTTGAGCCCACTACAAGGATCACTTGCCAGGGTCACATGCATGCTAACAACATCATCATTCTGTCATGCCTTCTGCTCTTTTCTCCGCAACTAATCAGGCAAATGTCATTGAGCAAATTGGGCTTCCAAATGCTGTTCCTTGCTTCTGTGTGTGGCTTCACGTTCTAGTCAGAATCATGTGCTTTCAACATCAAGTCATAAAATACTGATATTGTCCCCCTAAATAACTTGACTTTTAAAAATATTACTGCTTGTTTCTGTATGTGTGTGTGTGTGTGTGTGTGTGTGTGTGTGTGTGTGTGTGTATAGGTTCATATGCTATCATAGACACATGGAAGTCAAAGGATATTTTTGTGATACTTTAGGGTTTTTTTAGCATAATTTTTTATAATAGATTTCTTGTTTTATTTATTTTATTTTTTTACTCAAAAATCTGTTGGTCAACCAACCCACAAAGAAACACTGAGAGTGCCATTTAAGCTTGTATCTTTATGAAAAAAATATTCTTAAACACCTGCAGAAGTATTCTGGGAAGTACAATGGGTCTGTACATCTGCTTGCGTGATCTCTTTTGCCTGTTGTTTCACTCCTCTCGGTATCTGCGCCACTCCCTTTATCTCCAGCTACGAAGTTCTAATCAGCCTGCTTATGCTGGGCTTCCTTGAATGGCCACTTAAACTCTTCTGCTCCCAGAGAACTGGGTCTGGCCGTTTGTTCTTGAAGAATCAGGTACGCAAGGAAAGGAATATGAAAAATAAAGAGTACAACATTTTTCATGTGTTTGGAAACCCTGAAAGTATAAAATGCCTAACTGTGGTTGCTTATGTTCATTACCTCTGATGTGTGTGGCTAAGGTAAAAAAAAAAACAAAAACAACAACAAAAAAACATCTACCTTGGTAGAGATGCAGGCACTCATGAGTCACACGACCTTCTCAAGGTCGGACCGTTTGGAAACATTCCAAGCTTTGAGTTTCTAAATGGAGCTCCAGGATTCTTTCCACTACTTCAATCCCAACATCTCTATTCTGGGACTACTATCAGGAGTGCCTGAACGTGTCTTTGGGAATCTCTGTCACTCACTTAAGAACTCTGTAAGGTGGTTTGATTAAAAAAGCAGGAGTGAGCTGGAAGCTTTGATAGGCAACTAGGGATACTGCAGTCTACCAAGTAGGGCGGAAGGACTTGGAAAATCTCTTTCCCTCTTCAAAAGCAGCGTTTCCAGAATTGCAAGGGGTTTCTCACAGCAGCATGAGATGAACAGGGAAGCTTATATATTGTTCCCGTACTCATAAAGATGATTTTACTCAGTAAAAACCCCCCACATCAGTGGTGAGGGAGAGATTCCATGATGTTCTCTGAGAAGTGCATGCAGCAGGTAGGATGCTGGGCACCAGGCCACACTGACTTAAACTGCCTGGAAGGTTGTTGGCACAATGCGTGAGATGCTATTCTTAAGGTCATTACAACACCAGGTCACATCCTAGTCATTTAGGGATTAGCGAAAAGTGCATTTCTGACTTCTGATTTCCCATTTTAGATCTAGTGAGTCTGAATCTCCTGAGCAAAGTCCTATGGTTTCTATAAAAGTTCTCAAGGTGGATCTAATATGTCGTCTGCTGAGATATATTTACTTGTAACATCAACTCTCTTGGGTCATCTAAGTACGAAAGCACACATCAATGACCACAGATTAGTGTAGCCACTTCTGGGTGCATTATCAACAGCTTATGGATTGTGTCCCCCGTTCCTTTAGGTGGTGACTGTATTCATAATCATGGCACATTAGTCGGTTACATCATGCAGCATCCTTCTCGTGGTAAGTGAACAGAATGACCGATGACTCAAGAGCTGGCCCTGGGTCCAAGTCACACAGTGCAGGGAAGAAAGCAGTGTTCATCCTTGTTACTGTTTCTCAGTTACTGTTTCTGCTCTGCTCTTTCATTGCTTCCTTAACCCTTTCTCTTTCCATCTTATCCATCTTATCACATCTTCTATGCTTCTCAACCTGCCTTCCTTTATTCCTTCGATAGTATGTATATGTGGTATGTCTGTATAAGTGTGTGTGCGTGTGTGTGTGTGTGTGTGTGTATTTATATGGTATGTCTGTGTACATGTGTGTGTATGTATGTGGTTTGTCTGTGTAGATATTCATGTATATATACATGTGTACACATTTGTGTCTGTGTGTATGTGGTATGTCTCTGTGTGTGTGGTGTCTGCATGCATGCATGAGTGCAAGTGTGTGTGTGCGTGTCTGTATGTAAGTGTAGGTAAGATGTGTCACTGGCTATTCAGTCACTTTTAACCTTTTTTTCTTTATTATTGAGAATCATACAAGTATACAATTAGATGCAATTCCATATACCCATATCCCCCTCCCACCTCTCCCTCACACCTACTTTCACTCTGTCTCTCTTCCAACTTCATATCTGTTTTTTATTCTTCCTTCCACAGATCAATTTTTAAAATTCACTCCCAACCTTTATCAGTTACCAGTAGCTCCTCATCTAGGGTCAGCTCATTGTTCCTCTCTAATAACCTCATGCTGGGAGTCTGTGTGTCTTGAACTTGCACAAGTCTTATGACTACAGTGAACTCATATGTGCTCTGTCATGTACAGAAAGCAACAAATCAAAACAAAAAATGATTTCCTTACGGCCACACATGACTGGCCTTTGGTACTTTATTATCTTTCTGCCTCTTCTTCTGCATAGATCCCTGATCCTTGGGTGGAGGGTGTGAAATAGGTGTCACACTTTGGTCTGAGCATGCTATGGGCTATGTACATTACCATTTCTCCACAGTACCTATGTTATCTCATCCTGTGAGTTTCTCTGTCTGCCTTCCTTTACTATTTTCATTGTGTGTGTGGTATGTCTGTGTACACATTTATATGTTTGTCTGTGTCGCTCAGATCTGTTACTTCAGTCACCCTCTACCTTACTCCTTTATTCTTGAGAAGTTCTCATGGAAGTGCATCTAGACATAGTCATATATACCTCACCTCCACTTCCCCTTCCTATTTAATCTGCACATTTTCTGCCACTCTAACTTCAAATCTTTATTTTTATTATTATTTTATTTATTTACATTTCAAATGCCATCCTGAAAGTTACCCATACACTCCCCCCAACCCTGCTCCCCTACCCACCCACTCCCACT
>NC_034607.1:47636755-47643167 GCF_900095145.1 Mus pahari
AAACAGGGTCTGTCCCAGAAGTTAGGTTGCTTCTGTCTGTCCCAAAGCTGTGTAGCTTCTGTGGTCCACACTCTCGCCAGTGCAGACTGGAGCCTAGGTGAACCGGAGCAAAAATGGCTCTCCTGCCAGCTCATGCCTTGAAACTCCTCCAGGGGAGACACCCCTCCTTGGGTAGCAAAGGTGCTGGATGACTAGAGCCATAAATGGGATTTTTTTTTTCTTCTGCAACCAGCTGCTAATAGCTCTTTACAAAGGGATGTGTGGTGGAAGTTATCTACCCCACCTCTGCCAAGATTATGGCTAACTTTATTTTTACAGGTCTTGTGCAGAAAGAATCACAGCTCGCATAAATTCATGAATGTGATAGCTGCAGTCTTGTATAAAAGGCAGCATTTCAGAACATACCTCTTCATCCTCCAGCTGGTTCTTTTATTATTTCTGATTTTTCTTGAGCCTTGGAGCTTGGGAGATTGATATAGAACTCAGTGTCTTATTCTTAATAGTTTGACCAATTATATAACAGTTTTCTTTTAAACCTGTGGGTCAAGAACCCAACAGGGCTTGCCTATCAGATATCCTGAATATCAAATATTCTCAATACCAGATATTTATATTACAGTTCATAAAGTAACAAAATTATAGTTAAGAATCAGCAATGAAACAGTTTTATTGTTTGTGGTCACCACAGCATGAGGAACTGTATGAAAGGGTCTCACCATTAGGAAGGTTGAGAACCACTGTGCTATAATAACTTGTCCAGGCCAAAAAGAAGTGTCTCTGACACTTCTGGGGTGGGGGTGGGGCTGTGGGGATGGGACAAGGGGGGTGGGGGGTGGGGGGAGGGAGGGTGTGTGTGAGAGAAGAATGAAGCCAAGACAAAAGTTTTGGATCGAAGCTCAAAGTTTAATTTTCAGCACTGCGTTTATGTAGGGAAAGCCCACAGGCCCATCCTTTGTTTCAGCTGGATTGGTCAACTCCTCAAAGCTGCTGTAGGAAATTGCAAATGTGGTAAGGCCAAAAGACTCCAGCTAGGTTGTAAAACCATCTGTGGGTTTGTTTAACCTACTCAAGGCTGGGGTAAAGACACAGTACAGGAATTCTGTCTTGCAAGAAGGCCTCAAATCCAATCAAAAATATAGTTACTCCATTACAGTGATGCTGCTATTGGTGCATCTTGCCTGGCTGGGTAAGACCATTGTTGTCTTTCCTTCACACAGCCTACATGACATCTGTTGGCACCATGAATCCCAGGGCAGGGATTAAGTTTCCTGGTTAGCTTGAAATTGACTTTTCTACGTCCTGTGGTTAGAGATTGTGGTATATTCAAGCAATAGAGTTTTGTTGTTGTTGTTGTTGTTGTTTGTTTGTTTGTTTTCATGTAGTTATGACGGCAACAAAGGGCAATGTCAGTAACCTGTGCTATTTGGAGGCCTCTGAGTCCTCCATTCCAATAGTTTGTGGGAACATGTCCCATTCTTTAAACTGTATTTTGATTTAATAATCCATGCATTTTAGGAGTGACATTGTCTACCTATGCAGGGAAAATCCCATTTAAAAAGAGTTCTGTTTTTTAAAAGTTGTATTTTGAAACGAGCGTGGTAACTGGTAACTAATAGGTTTCCCTAAGGCTTTTTCATAGATTCTTATGAGCGTGGTAACTAGTAGGTTTCCCTAAGGCTTTTTCACAGATTCTTGCTTTTTCTTAAGCTACTCTCTCTTATCCCTTTCCCGTCCAACTTTGGGCCCATGGGCAGGACTGGTTGGCCGGCCATGGGGTGTAATGATCCACTATTGTCTGCCACCACCTTCTAGCACTGGGAATACAGACACAAGCTGCATCTGGCTTTCACGTGTGTACCCTGGGTCTGAACTCAGTTCTGTGGGCTTACATGGCAAGGGCTCGTCCACCAACTGGCCTCTCTCCCTTACCTATTTTCTTTCTTTCACTTTCCCTATTCAGAAAGTTTAAAAAGTTTAGAAAGTTAAACCAGTCCAAACTCAACACCTGAAGATTTAATATTTCAGTTACCATTCTTTGTTCCGATTTTTCTTTATAACTAGATGTTCTCAGCATAGCTAAGTAAGTCTAATTTCGGATGAAACAGCAACGATTGTCAGTTTAAAGTTAAGAACACTAAGTTAGCCAAAGAGTCTGTTCTCAAGAAATCCTCAGACAGATGGGTAATGTGAGTGTTCTGGATGTATAAGCATTGTCAACTACAGAATAGATAACCCCGAAGACACAGTGTTCAGTGTATTCACAAAAGTAGGCCACAGAGATGAATAACAATCTCAGCCACAAAAGGTAAAAAGTAGTCACTTAGGACAAGAATTTACAACAGAAAAACAAATGAAGATATGAAGGATATACCATGTTCTGAGAATGTTGTGGAGTTTGGAGTAGTTAGTTAAAGTGTTAATCTTTCCCTGTGTCCATCTAAATACGTTGAGCTGTGGAGTCTAAGATACTAAAGCTTCTGGTGTTTCATTTGGCCACCTCAAAACAGTCGCAGCAGTACGTTAGTCAGTTTAAATCCTGCAGCATCCTGTTGGATAGGCCATCTTTACAAAAGTGAGTGCATCTAGTCAAGACAAAAAGGTGAGACAAGGGAGGTTTCTGAAATAGGTACTGGAAGCCAGATTTGGAATTCTTTTGTCTTCTATGGACTTTTGCCTTGACCCTGTAGACAAGAGGGCCAGGAAAGGAATTTGAAGAGGAATGGAACTAAAGCAGACTGCGAGTATTTATTCTTCCTAGCGGTGCATGGAGTAAGTTAAGAGACTGTAGCTGGTAAAGCAGTCCAGCAAGAGATTGCCTGTCCGTGTTAGAAGAAGATGGAACAAGTGGTTGATGCTCTAAAGACTGTCATGAAATGTGACAGGCAGGGGTTGCTGTCGATTGGGATCAAATGGTGGCAGGGATTGCTTGGAAGGCCAGTCAACTCTGAAGGTTAGCATGCTGTTATCAGTAATAACTAATTAGCAGTTCACTAGAAATCCAGGTCTGATGGTTAAGATTTGAAGTGTCTGACTTCAAGACAGCAGAATGCAGTTCCAGTAGAAAGGTAAATCACACAGAGGCGAAACTCAGCTTGCAGCCTTTCCATTGCCAGCATCCTCCAGGCCCTAACTTCAGGGACCTTTTACCATTCTGAGGGGTGTTGGATTTCAGCAGGGTCAACAGAATGAATTATTTTATGACTCATCCTTTTAATCACACTTTAGACTCCCTGATAAATGAATGGGTTTATTAGTAGTATATTGTCATTTACTGGTGAAGAGTTCCGAGGTTGGAGCAACAATATACCCCTTAAGATGACAACAGCTATTGCCAATCACATAAAAATGTTTACCAGAGAGAAGCCCAGTAACAGAGGTTCTAGCCATAATCCCTTAAACCAAAAACAATTTCTAATGATTTTTTATTACAATATAGAGGATGGTTGCAGTTTAATAAATAGGCTTCATATTCTTCAAAAATGATCGATGCCTAGATCTACCTTCAGAGAGTTTTTTGCTCAATTCCTTCTAGTGTACCTCAGTGTCCTCAAAGATCCCTTGGCAAGTCTAACTACAAGAAAAGATGCAGACCCTTGCTTCACTAATTTCCCACTCCACTCCATCTCAACGGCACCCCCTGCAGTTCAGTTCAGATAACATACTCCAGCGGCTGTGCCTAAACACTAAAGCTTAAGAAAAAATTTTCAAATATAAGTTTTAGTAAATTTATCTAATGGTTTTATTTCTTGAAAAAATTACACCTTGGATTTTTTTCTCTTTTAGAATTATGTTATGGATTTTTAATCACATAATTTAATACTCGTCAAAATAACTGTAATCATATTTACTTGATTCATTAGACATATAATAAGTTAAAAGGATTACAGATACGAAATACTTCCGATTTGGACTGCAGAATTACGGTGACATTCTTCAGAACTACGTTGGTGGGTGTGCCAGGAAGGAGACAGCCACCGAGGGAGCCGAATCAGCATGGGCAGTCAGTGCCATTGCTTGCGGGTTTTCACAGAGCTTTGGGGAAGCATCTGGCTTCATATGCTGATGAGAAGACTGCAGAAAGCTCCAGGGTAACCTGAACAGGCAGGGGCCTCGTGGGGAAAAAAAAAACAGCACTAAAATAAAAGTAGGTTCAGGACAGAGCTAGGCCGAAAGGTCTTGTGGAGTTAGCTCTCCTATAGACCTAAGAAGGGTGGCACAGTCCCTGGTGCCACCAAATGCATGGAAACTGGGAATGAAAGCAGTAGGGCCTGAACAAGCACCGTCAAGTCTGTATTAATGGAAAGATATTCATAGCGATTGAAGACATAACTGACCTAGCTGTTTTACCGGCTATTTGACCTTGGATCAAATAATTCGCCTTTGAAATTCTGTTTGCCTTTCTGTTAAAGGGTATGGTAAACTGAATTCCTAAATGGGAGAGCACCTAGCTTAGAGCTGATCTACTAACCTCCACCCATCCGTATTCACTCAGTCCTTAGGGAAGTACAGAATGTCTGGTGATGGCTTCCACAGTGATAGAATGTCAAGAAACTGAGCCAGTCTGGGAACTCATTATCATACCAAGACTTGACTTTGCCACTGAAGCCACAGATTCACATGCTAAGTTCCTTGTGTTTGCACAGGAGGAACCAGCTTGGTAACCTTGCAGCTAGCTTCTTACCCAACAGGAATAACTCAGTCTGGCCTACCCCAGGTCAGGCAGTAGGAGCCTTATGCTCAGTAGGGGCTCATCAGGAAAAGCAGTGGCTTCACTTACTTCAGCTTTTAATGTCATTGCCTGGGTTTCCATTTAATTAAGAAGGCTGACCTTTAGAGAGCAGTCCCCCCCCCCCCTTCCTTTAGCTTAGCTTACTATGATCCTAATGGGAACTGAAAATCTGATGCTAAAGAAGGCCAAACTTTCCTTGATAAGGCCAACACATTGTTCCTCTTCATACAAAGGCATTTAATAGGCATCGTTACGGAGGCATAAGCCAAAATCCCTTTCAAATAAATCTGACCTCAAGCTGTTGAGTAGGTAGCAAGAACATGAAGCTGATGATAAGCCCTAACTGAACGTGTATCAGAAAGGACAGCCTATCCAGCAAAGAGCAGGGCACTCTGGAATGAATATCCTTATAATGAGCCTTATCTAACACACATTGAAGCTAAATTCTTACTTAATCATTTAAACCTTTTGGCTGAGAGAAACAGTCACTTAAAACCTTGATCCCATACAGCATGCGATATGCTTTATACACATCGGCCAAAAGAACCTTGGCGAAAGACAGCGGCCTTGGTATAGGGTGCTCTGTGCTCACCAATGTTGCCCTCTAGATTGCCAGACAGATGGGGATCTTTATGCACAGGTAATGTCTGGAGACAAGTGGGCCTCCTCTCTGCAAGCTCTGGTAAGCCAGTCTCTGGGTGTGAGAGAGACCTCTGCCTGAAAGGTTCAATCTGGCTCTTAGATGTGGCAGCTGTGTGCCTGGTTTGTGTTCTTGGCGTCTGAATGAGACTCTCTTCCTAGACAGCTGGCTTGATGATTCAGTATAGCACTCTTACCAGGTGCTCAGCACCTATCAGTGATTGCCCATTTGGAAGGTGACAAACTGTATGACCATTGTAACTAGCAAGGAGATGGCTCCAAGTCTCACCCAACTGTAAGTAGCTTCTGTATGGCAGGCTGGTGATAATTTATGGACAGATGAAACGAAGTAATACTATATCCATATGAATGAACCTTTGGCTCCACAGAGATGCTGAAATTTGTGTTTCTGCAACAACTGTGAGAATGCATGTTCTCATACTTTATACCTATAATGAGATTTAATGGAAAAGGAGAAGACTTTAATTCTCTGCTTGCAAAATGTTATCAAGTATCATTAAATTAAAAAAACAAAACAAAACAAATGAGACTACAGAAAAATAAATACAGTGTAAATGGCTCTCCAAACAAATGGTCCTCGGTAAGGTCGACATCACGTTGCTGTACCCTCTGGTTCTGTCTGTGTTATAGTGATAGCAAGTCAGCATCGCTTCTCCAGGTATATTCCACTGAGTGAAAAGACAGCAGATTCCGCACTTCATTAATCTAATATTCTTGTTCCAGGTGCTAGTATAACTTTGAATGAAGAGAACTCTGAAGAACAACCAGGTAACAATTCACAGCAGTTCCTCTGCCTTCCTAGCAATCACCCTTTCCTTGGAAAATGTCACTCCATTATAATTACTTGCATTGGAGGTTACATAATTGGCCACATACCTGAATGAGCTGTGGGAGAGAAATTCTATAAACAAAATTGTTTCTTATTGATGTTCAACACATACACAAAGCAAAACATGGGAGAGAGAGAAAGAGAGAGAGACAAAGCAAAAATTGGGAGAGGGAGAGGGAGAGGGAGAGGGAGAG
>NC_034607.1:47643238-47657915 GCF_900095145.1 Mus pahari
AGAGAGAGAGAGAGAGAGAGAGAGAGAGAGAGAGAGAGAGAGGAGACTTATCACTGACATATACCTATCCTCTCATGATAACAAAGTCAAGATTTAGGTCATATCTTGTTTTTGATCTCTGCCTACAGAAGAGTCCTTCCTCCCCTTTGTTCTCATTATACATAGCAAATGTAATTCAAGGTCCAATACCAATGTTTATCATATGCTATTCAGTTTTGTGATTGGAGGATCATGAAAGAGCTTAATTTATTGAGCTGGCATTAAAATGTGTCCTCATCCAAGATACTAATAGAAAAATATAACTCATTCACAGAGGAGTCCAGCTAGAGGTGAGCCTGTCTTCTAGAGGGGCCTGTTCACAGAATCCTATGAAGGCTTTAACTTCAACTTAAAAAAACAAAAAAACAAAAACCCAGGACAGAGATTTACAATATACATATTTTCCTTGCTCTTTTATTATTCTTTTTCTGAACGTTAACATCTCTAATGTTTTTCACTGTGATATAGAGCCACACAATTCCAGTCAGTTTGCCAACCCCTTCTGGGGAGCTACTGTCTTGTGCCAGCTCTTCATTGTGGGCCTGTGTGCCCAAGGCTTTCCACGGAGATCTCTGGCCAGGTCTGGTGTGGGAGTTCCAGGGAAGGGAAGCGAATGCGGGAGGGGGGTGGGGTGGGGGGAGAGTCGCTTCCTCTCTTGCTTCTGCTGCTGCAGTTGGCTCTACCTCCATTTGTTTCTGCTGTGCCTTCCAGGTTACTGTGTTACTCCAAGCTGCCCTGCATGGAGGGTCAGGTTGGGATGACAAGAGGCTGACTAGCCAGTGGGGAGTGCCCTGGAGCTTCAGGCAGCGCCTTGGGAGAGCAGACTTCTTCCCAACTGTTACAGCTCTTAGGACAGAAGGCTGGGACAACAGAGTAGTTCTCACACTCCTTTAGTCCTTCTAGGTAGGATTCTTATATACACTTTGGGGTGGGTAAGAGTCTGACAACAGGTACTTCTCATTGGTTTGGTCTGAGAGCTTTGGGCAACCCTAATTTGCATGTGGGAGGGCTTGGTGCTGCTCCTAAGTGACTGATGGGCACACACCTCTCTGTGGGGTGGCTGTGAGAGGCTGTAGCTATGTGACAGGAGCCAGGGACCTGGGAGGTGTGACTGAACACCTTTGGTCCCATGCAGGTGGAAATCCACCCAGCAGGTCGCCGGGGTTCCAGACCTTAACTCAACCGGGGACCAGGCGTCTGTGCACAGTCCCACATTTTACGTACCTTCTAGGATTTTGTTTTCTTTTCCAGATAATGTATCTGTGAAACTATATAAATCCAACAGGTATCACTGCTGACTGAACAGGTCACAGTAGACTCCTGGATAGGAGCAGAGGGTATCTACCGAGCACACTCTTTCAGAATAACCCACATTTAATCTTTCCAGATAGACTAGCTAGCAGCAGAAGGCATTGTTCTGTGGACTCCAGAACACTGGTCTGGAATGTACAGCAATACACACATGTGCGCAGTATTGTTATAAATAACTTTGGACATATTATAAAATTGTCTTTGGCATTTGGGTGTTTGTTGAGTAGGGTAGATAAATAATTACTAGAGATGGGTTGATTTTTTTTCCCCTATTTTTTAATGGCCACATGAAAATGTGTATGTGTACATGGTCACATAGCTGAGAAACTTGAGAACAAAATACTGTTCTTTAAATTTTTATTGAGTTATAAATAGAAAGTGCTCATTTATAAACATCTTATTCTGTTTCTCCTCTCTTTTCCCTAATCCTTTCTTTTTGTATGTATATTTGTTTGCCCGGTAAGCGCACATGTCTGACAATAAACTTGGGAGTAGTTTCTCAGGTCTTTCTTTGGCCTGAAAATTGCCAAATAAGTTAGTCTGCCTGGCTAGTAACCCCCACGGATCCACTCATTTCTGTTTCCCTAGTGATGTGAGTGCAAGCCAAGATTGTACGCCTGGCCTATTTTTATATTTATTTAATATATGTTCTAAGAATCAGAATCAGCTTCTCATGTTTTCAGGGCAAGAACTTTATCTACTGAGCTATGGCCTCAGTCTTTGTTTCTCTTCTTTTTAGAATAAGCAGCTTCATCTCTTAACTTAATTCAGATCTGATTTCGCAATGGAGTGGGTAATAGGATGAGAAAGAGAGGGTAATGGAGAGGAGAACACAAGTCTGTCACGAGACCAAATCCAATGATGAGATCTGACATCCTACTCCATTTCGTAACACTGAGAGAGTGCTGTGTCACAGTTCCCTGGGATGATGGTCCATCCGGCCCAGAAGGTCATTAAGACTCTAAGAGACACCCTTAAAACCCAGGAAGTAAACAATGCAGAAGCTTTAGGAAGGCCATGAAAATGAGCAAATACATTAGGCTACTCCCTGTCCGAGCTTACATAAGAAGCAAGGACTGATGGGAAATACCCTCAGAGAAACTGAGCTGCCTAGAAGAAGCAGAAACAAGCTGAGCTTCCTGGAATTACTCAGACTAATGGAACTAACTAGAAGAGACCCTCTCCAGTGGCCTATGAGCTGTGTGGTTAGCAAGCGATTTCTGGCTTTAATAAGTCATCACCAATGCTGGGTGGGGCTTGCTGATGCAGCTATCTTTGGATCACGTGTCATCTAAGAAATAAAAAAATCACTCATCCATTCTCCTTTAAGTAACAGCAATAACTCGCTGCCTTGCCTAGGTGACTCTGAATGTATCCTTACGTTGTTTTGCCATTGAGTCCTTATCCATGTTGAGTAATAGATGTTTGTTTACATCTCCCCAGGAAGAGTGTCACTCAACAGAGAGAAAGGACTGTGGTCAAAGGAAGAATTAATTAAGAAAGAAGGCTAATCATATGTAAGAGAGCAGAAAATGTGCTACAAATGGTTCCACCAACATCTAGCAAGACAATTACATTGCAGGCAGATACTGTTTTTTTAAACATTGTATCACAGTAAAACCTACTTGTAAACACCTTATAAAGGCAAGGAACTTTTGTTTCTCCAGCACATTAATATTTCCCCGTCAGCACGTTAATATTTCCTGTGTCTACCAAAGTAATATGTGATATATTTGATTGCCTGTACTTAATCATGCAAAGACCTGGCACACAGTGACCCTTAACAATATGAATTTAATGTCTGCATGAAAAAGTGTGAGGTGGAAATTTCCATATTAAAATCACATTTTGTTGAGTGTTGCTCTTATGCATACATGTTTAGGCTCTCATCACTCAGGACTGGATTTCCTCTCAGGGGACTCACATTGGAGAAGATTGATTCTTTGTTTCTCATGAGCCACTTACCTACAGCTCTTCATCTAAGGGTGAGGCCTTGATCTATTTCTCCTGTCTTTATTGACATGTAGACTGATATTGTTATTATACAGGGCTTGTTTTCACAGCCATACAGTTGAGATTTCATAAGTACAGTTTTGCTGTCATGTCTAGAACACTCTATAGTCTCTATTCAGTATCACTGTGTGTGTGTGCGCATATGTATGTGTATGTGTGTTACAAAATTCTATGTCATTTTATACTTTATATTCAGCCATTTTTCTTTATTATACATCCCATTCAGAGTATCCTGAGGAGAAAGACTGAAAGAGTTGCTCAGAAAACCAGCAATGTTGAATCGAAACTTTCTAAACACTGCAGCAATGTCCCTGATGCTTAGAATAGGCAGATCTCAGCCCTACCTAGGCCTTGTATGTGATACTACTATACACCATTCTGTGGTTTACAAAATTTTCATGTCTTCTCTACTCTGGTGCATGCCTGCTTGTGTCTAGAAAACAAAACATTAACATATTTTATTATATTCCAGAGAATTGTGAGCATATCTTGACAGTTTTTTACATACATGTTTGATTAGATTTGATTTTTTTCTTCTTCTAGAGCTATGTCATCAAATAATGTTTTATTATGTGAACCCAATTTAATTGACAATATCTTCAAGCTCAGGATATACACTTAAATTAACTTGTTAGGGTTCTTGTAAATAAAAACACAATTTGGTCATAATTGAAAAACTTCACCACCTATCCCACGAGTATGAAAAAGTAGATTTGTTATTTGTTATATTTTTCTAGGTAAATTAAGAAGATATCTTCATGGAGGGTCTTAGTGATGAAAAAGCCTATTTGTTTCACTAATCGCTCTATGAGTTGATCCCTGGGAATAAAAAGAGCTCTGATAAGTACGATGACTGACATAGCATACAGTTGACAATACTTTTAAATTGGTGTGATCTTTAGCATTGTAAATCACAGCGAGAAAGAGAATCTCAGAAAGCTATAGCAGATGATGTCGATTTCTACACTGGAGTGGGATTCATACGGATGTAGGAATAACAACAATAGGATGTTATTGTCACAATGTACTGTAGTGCTTTGGACTCTAAACTTCTGGGTCCACAGAAAGACCCTGAGTACTGGGGATGATCATCCAATAAACCAGTAGCTGAGTCGGGGCTGAGTGTGGGTTCAAGTTAAAGGAATGCAAATTAGATTTTTACTTCCACACATCTTTTTTTTTCCAAAAATATTATAAACAAAAATATGTCTGTCTCAGGAAGTTTTAATTGAACAAACAGAATACTATTGACTACAATTTTTAGAAACAATTGCATTTCTACAAGTAGCGGCTTAGCTGTTATGTCAGTCTCAGAAATGGCTCTGTGGGTGCCCTCCAAAAGATTGAGCCCATCTGCGGCTGCACCTTTAGGGTTTTCAGAGAGGAACCCTTGGTTGTAAAGATGAAAATGGGAGGAGAAAAACTGAGTGGCTCTTATAAGTATAGATGACTTTTTTTTTTTAATTCCAGTTCTGCAACTTTATTTGACATAAGCAGGTTAGTTCTCATCCACATAGATTTTTGAATGTGGTAACAGGCATGTAAGTGTAAGTTAGCCAATGTATAGAGCTTGTTTGGTGAATCCTCATCCTCCCTATGTTTTCTGGACACAAGTACTTGGATGTGATATGGAACATTCCTTATTCCCTTGGCCCAGAAGGCTTTATTGAGCCTGGTGTCGATGCGCTCATCTGGAGTCCCCATTTCCTTCATGGCAAATTTCTGAATTTCTTTGAGTGCCCGAAGAACACCCTTCTTGAAGCCCACTCCACGCATGCGCTTGTGAATGTTGCTGGTATAGTCTAGGGTCCCCACCTCGTTGATGGCAGAACGTCCCTTCTTCTCACCACCCTTCTTTGCGGGAGCCATCTAAGTGCAGGCGACAGGGAAGGAGGCTCTAAGCAGGCAGTGGGAAAGCCTGCACTAAGGTCAATGACTATTTTTTAAAGCCTAGATATATAATGCTATTTTGGTCCCTGAAGAAAAAAAAAAACACGCACAAAGAAATGGAAATTGTTTTTAATGTGGCATGGAAATTATTGGAAGCCTAATAAAGTGGAGCAGTTTGGAGAATTTTGATGTTACCAGCAGGGGAGTGTGAAGAGAGACACTAAATAAAAGGTTGGAACAGGGAAAATTGAATTTGGATCTATATCTTATAACATGAAAGGCATTTATCCACTTTAAATTTCTCTGCAAATTGTGCTGGCATGTATGTATTTGCCTCTACTTAATTCTTTAAGCTATTTTGCTTTTTTTTATCCCCTTTGTTAAATTAAAAGGTCTCTTTTCCTTTCTTGTGACAGAATAGAACTCAAATAAAACTATATTAAATCTTCACCTCTACTTTTTCTAAACTAATCATAATCTGTTAATTTTATGCCGTTCTGTCTCCATGCTAGTAAAGTTCTGTTTCTGTCATTATCTGGAGCTATCTTTCCTTTTCTTACCTTGCCTTTAATGAAACTGCTTTAAAGAGTTCACTTCTTCTCAGAATAGTCACACTACCCCTGCATATCTTCTGGGTTCTGTTGTCTCCAAAACTAACTCACCATTAACAATATAGACCAGAGGGAGACCAGATGTTGATATCAATTCTTTCTTTTCTGCAAATAAATTTGGTACCATGCCTTGCTACTCTGCAGTCAGGGAAGCAAGCAAAACCCAGCACACTCTTCCAGGATGATTTTTAGGCCTCTGACAAATGGTTAAACTCTTGGGAATATTAAATAATCTGTAAGTGGGCTATAAGTACATCACCAGTTCTGCAGGTGTCCCGACTTCCTCTTTGCAGCTTTCTAGCTAAGCACATTCTTCATTCTTTCTTAGAAAGGGATCAAATGAGGCATGTGCTCTTACCCTCTTACCATAGGCCTATACTGTAAGGACAAGTTGGCCAATAGAATTTTAGAGTCCTCCCTGAACTGACCCACCATTACCTTAGCTTAAGTGATGATAACAATATGAACTAACCAGTACCCCAAGAGCTCATGTCTCTAGCTGCATATGTAGCAGAAGATGGCCTAGTCAGCCATCATTGGGAAGAGATTCTCCTTCAGTGGTGTTCAGAATACCTTCTAGAACCATAAATACTAGTCAATAGGAGTGAAGGCTGTCAGTAGACACTAACTCCACTTCTCTGTGGTCAATGAATTGTGTAGGTATCATCTTTACTAACATGACCTTCGTGTTAGCCTGTGGAGGGTAACCAATAGCCTTGGCAATAGGCTGGATTATGTAGAGGTTCCCAAAGGGCCCCTTTGTCCAGCAATTCAATTAGGTGTCATCAATCCATTTTCATAACTAGATGTTTCATTTAGTGTTAAACTCCATTAGTGCTCCATCAGTGGTAGCTCCATTAGTGTGGCTCCAGCTCCATTTCCCCTGTGTTATTTAATGATTCCATTTAGATCATCACCTTCATATATGAATATGATTTAGGAAGCTCTTACTGTGTTAGGATTCAGTGCAACTCTTCCAATGACCCTTTAGTTGTCCTTCCTCTTCTTACCTCCCACACTTCCCTCTTCCTTCCATGTTCCTCCTCATATAATCCTCCCAGTACTGCACCATCCTTCCATACTATCTATTTTATTCCCCCTTCTCAGGGAAATATGTTTCTCTTTTTCAATTTCTTACTCTATATCTAACCTCTTTGAATATACAGGTTGTAGCTTACCTATTTTTGACTTAATGACTAACACCCACTTATATGTGAATACATACTGTATCTGTCTTTCTAGATCTAGGTTACTTCCATCAGAATGACTTTTCAAAAAAAATCTCTATGTATTTACCTGAAAATTTCCTGATGACATTTTTAACAGCTGAGTAGTAGTTAATTATATAAAATATATCACATTTTTTTTTATCTATCCATAGGTGGACAAATAATCCCTTTCCAATTTCTGACTAATATGAATAGAACAACAATATATATAGTTAAGCAACTGTGCCTGTAGTAGAATGTAGAGTTCTTTGAGTATATGCCCAAGAATAATGCAACTAGATCTTTGGGTAGGTCTATTTCCAGCATCCTGAGGATCCACTGGACAGATTACCATAGCAGCTATACAAGCTTGCAGTTCCACCAGCAATGGATGAGTGTTCCCCTTATTCTACTCCTTACCAGCATAAGCTATCATTTATTTTATTGATCTTGGCCATTCTGATTGGTGTGGGATGAAAGCTCAAAGAAGTTTTGATTTGCACTTCCTTGAGGACAAAGGATGTTGAACATTTCCTTAAGTGCTTCTTAGCCATTTGTATTTCCTCTTTTGAGAATTCTCTGTTTAGATCTGTACTGCATTTTAAAATTGGGTTTAATTCTTGATGTACATTTTTGAATCATTTATTAAATATATTAGATATTAGTCCTCTCTCAGATGTGTAGTTGGTAAAAAATATTTTCCCATTCTGTAGCCTACTGATTTGTCTAAATAATGGATACTCAGGGACATTCTTAAATATATAACTGTAACTCTACTCACTCCATAGAGTTTTATTTGTATGTGCATGTTTTAAGAGTTGACCATTTTATATTGTATAACCAATTGATGATGGGCTCTTCCCTGGTGAAAACTATTTCTTTTACTCCTAGCTGTTCTGATCTCTAGTTCTTTTCTAGAGTTGAGGCATCATGAGCCTTTCCCCTTCCACATTAGCATGACTATTAGTGTTGTTTTTATTCACATCATGTTTTGGCAGACATGTTTGTTAGACTTTATGTGTCTGGCTTCTGACATTCCAAGGAAACACAGAATCACAGCAAACTGCCTGTTCCTCTGACTCTTACAATCTTTACACCCTCCCCTTCCTGAATGAACCTGGAGCCTTTGGTGCAGAGTGTGTGTGATGTATGTTTTTCTCTTGGGATCAGGCTCTACAACTCTGCACTTGATTGGTTGCATTTTTCAATGATGATCTCAGTCCCTTGCAAAGAAGAGTTTTCCAAGTGAGGGGTAAGACTATACTTATTTGCACATTTCATAAACTGAACAAGGACAACTACAGTGGACATGTTAACAGACAGAAGAAAGTCCAGGAGGTCTTAGTCATACACAAAGAACAGCAAGCAACAAAGGAAGGCTGAGAACAGGAGAATACGTCTTCCCCAGGGAGGAGAACATCAACTGGTTATCCAATAACAAATGATCAGCCCTGAAAAAATATACATATATGTAACAATATACAGATCGAACAGTTCGTCCTTATGTACAAACACACACATATTTATCATTCTATAATCTATGTATCATCTATGTATCTATGTATCTATGTATCTATCTATCTATCTATCTATCATCTATCTATCTATCATCTATCTATCTATCTATCTATCTATCTATCTATCTATCTATCTATGTATCTATCTATCTATGTATCTATCTATCTATCTATCTATCTATCTATCTATCTATCTATCTATCTATCTATCTACCTTTCTAACTATTACAATTAATGAAAAAGAGTTAGACCGGAGAGATATACTGAAATGTTTGGAGGGAGGAAAGGAAGGGGAAAATGATGTTATTATATTATTCTAAACAATTAAATAAAACAAATAAAAGAAAAGATGTCTTTTAGCAGTAGAATTTGACATTAAAACTCCAAATTTAGAAGACAGTTTCTGTTCCTAATTTCTGATCTGGATAATATAGCATATCTGAAACTTCTAAATAATAAGTCAGCTTCTTTGTTTTTAATTCTTTTTTTAATTACATATTTTCGTTATTTACATTTCAAATGCTATTCTGAAAGTTCCCTATACCCTCCCCCTGCCCTTGCTCCCCAACCCACCCACTCCTACTTCTTGACCCTGGCATTCCCCTGTGCTGGGTCATATAAAGTTTGCAAGACCAAGGGGCCTCTCTTCCCAATGATGGCCTATTAGGCCATCTTCTGCTACATATGCAGCTAGAGAAACGAGCTCAGGGGTACTGGTTAGTTCATATTGTTGTTCCACCTACAGGGTTGCAGACCCCTTTAGCTCCTTGGGTACTTTCTCTAACTCTTCCATTGGGGGGCCCTGTGTTCCATCCAATATCTGACTGTGAGCAACCACTTCTGTGTTTGCCAGACACTGGCATAGCCTCACAAGAGGCCGCAATATCAGGGTCGCTTCAGCAGAATCTTGCTGGCATATGCAATAGTATCTGGGTTTGGTGGCTGATGATGGGATGGATCCCCAGATGGGGTAGTCTCTGGATAGTCCATCAATAAGTCAGCTTCTAATTTTAGTTTTATATTTTGTGTTGTGACAATAAAATTCATTCAAATTTCTTTTTCATACACACTCCAACCCCTCCGCATCCACCCTCCCCCACATCTGAATTGCCTCCTTGACACAGAAATTTTCTTCCTTTTTTCCTTCGTGAAGTGATCACAATTCTTTCCTATAACAATTTTAATTCACTACCTGGGAATTACCCCCAGGGATTCCTACGATGAGTGCTGATCCAGCAAGGAGACCATTGAACCCTATTAACTAATCCTTCAGGAATGGAAGCGTGGCAAAAACTCAACAATTTCAAATTTTCAACACATACAATTATTTAGAACAAGGATTGATGTCATGAGTAAGCCCCAAGTCTTATTTGAACAATATTAAGGTAGTAGGAACAGATCTTTAACAATTTAGGACAAATTTTAGTTTCAAAAGTTTCCATCTGATCCAGTTATACTGTCTAGAAGCAGGCTTGTTCTATGTTCAACTTGAATATGAAAAAATAAGCAGAATGGAAGAAGAGCGACTGGCAATATTTTAAAAGCCAAGAAAGTATGAATCAATAGAAGTAATGCTCAAACAAAGTTTTTCTGGGCTAGTGTTTTCTACAAATGCTGTGATATAGTGTTTGGTGTCGTTAGACACTATTTATGCCATGACAACATTCATTCAGGCACCAAGAACAAATGTTTAATCTTTGGGTGACTACAGCTTACATCCCAAAGTTAGCAAGTTAATGTGTTGTATTAATGGAATAGATATTCACTAAGCTTTCAGTACTTAAGGACCCAATGCTGTCTTTTGTGGCATATTAAAGAAATAGCAAGTGGCAATGCTAAAGTCACAGTTCACTTGAAAGGAGAAGGTGTATCTTCATGGAATATAATACAAGACAGAGCCAACCAGGATGACAAGTAGCCCAGCATTTGGGGACAGAGAATATGCATTTGAAGCTGGGATGAAGTAATCAGGAATCAGGAAAGTGAAGACTTGGGGTTTCATCTCTGGGGTAACTGCTGCTATACATGAGCTAGACAATAGTGTGAACAAGATAGACTGAGTAGAAATGCTGTTGGAGTTGGTATCTGAGGAACAAGAAGTTCAAATAAATGTATAGAGGGGAGGAAAGGGGTTAATGGAATATTAGTGAGAAGGGATGACTAATCACAAGGGAGGCAGGTAGACTTTGAACTTTATTATGGATGTTTTATAAATAGTGCCTGAACTTTTCACTGTTTTATAGAGGCCAGAGAAATTTCCTTTTTAATGGACCACTGTCTTACATAAGAAAGAAGCTGCATGTCCTATATATAAACATTGGCCCATATGAAACATTTTTAGGCACATTAGTCTGGCAATATTTCTCTTATGGCCTTAGAAATGGAAGAAAACACATTGTGAAAAAAAAAAAAAGAAATGGAAGAAAAGACAGCTTGGTGAAGGAACTATTTAAAAATTCAGGCATTAGAAGTACGGACCAAAAGAAAACATGGGAGAAGAAGGAAGGTTAATAACTCAAAACTGAGCTTCTACATTTTCAGTTTGAGAAAGCAAAGCGCTATCTTGTCAGCTTTGTCTGCTGGTTGTATAGATATTATCCCTCTGCCCTTTATACCAGGCTGCTTGTAGTCTGACCTGATATTCTTTCTGCTAGAAAATGTATTTTGGGATTTCTCTCTACTCTTTTTATCCTATTCCAAAGGATTGACCCAGTGATATTTGTGATGTGCCCACTCCTCCCTCCTGCCCCCTGAAGTCCATGAATCTAGCCCTGGTGATGAAACTATAGCTAGCTAGAGGTGGCAGGATGTTTCCTCTTTAGATGTACTGCACCTATTGGGACATACAATGTTATTATTTAAATATGAAATGCCTCCCTCCGCCACACATGTGTCAGACACTCGTTTCCCAGTTGGTGGCATTATTTTTAGAAACACTGGAAAAATGAAGAGATGAACTAGGGTTGGAGGAAGTAGGTCACCAGGGGACATGCCTGTGAGGAGTGTCTGTCCCTTCAGCCCCTCCCCCATTGTCTCTGTTCCTGCAGTCTTGTGGTCCTCCTATGATCTTCAGCCTCACCAGAATCAATCAGTGGAGTCAGGAATAATGAACTTAAATCTCTGACCTGCGAGTGAGGATCTTTCCTCACTCTAAGTTGCCCCCCCCCTTTGGACATTTTGTTAAAAGCTGCACAAAAGTATAGGCATGATAATTTATCTCCACAAGGTTGAATATTCAAAGGTTTGTCCATCTGATTCCCTGTGTTGGCATAGGAACCTGATTTTCATGGGTGGCTTTAACTCAGCCATTTACTGAATTACCATTATGCCTGAATGTTCTTATTTGTAAAGCAGCGTAATAAAGCACGTCATGGAAACTGAAAGAGCATTCATGAATGTAGAGTATTTTACATAGTGTCACGAGCATTTTAAGTGTTCTAAGCATTCAATAAAAGTCACTAATTACTTAAAAAAAAAAAGGATTGATGAGCTGGACACATGGCTCAGAGTCCTTGCTCCTCTTGAAAACAACACCAGCTTAGTTTCCAGCAGCCGTACCAGGTGACCACCCATAACTCCAACTCTTAGTGCTCTAAGACCTGCCTTCTTCTGGACTCCTTGGGCACTGGTACACATGTATGTACATATACAAATAACCAAAAGTGAAAATAAAATAAAGATTTTTGCTAGAGAATGAATTTTGAAAATGTTTACTAGTTTGTTTTTACGTGCATGATTTTGATACTATATAATTCCAACTGCAGTTTATGATTATACAGTCGTAGAGAATCAAATGAGATTTGATTTCTAGATTTTTTTTAAAAGTTAAGATTTTTGATTACTATAGTTAAAATGACTTGTCGATATCACTTCATTTTATTTAATGAGGTAGAGCATTCATAATATTAATTTACATTAAAACTGTGGAAAGATGTAACTTAATTCCATTCATAAAATATTTTTGAAATCTCTGCCATTTAAAAAAAATTGTAGAATGGGATAGAGAGTCATTCTTTATTGGAGATGTGACTGTTAGAAGGTGATCAATGACACTGTGGATGACGACACACCCATAAATATAGGGGAAGCATTAATTGAATTTAAGGAGTTATAAACACACACACACACACACACACACACACACACACACACACACACACACACCTACACCATAAATAGATAAAAAGAGGACATGAATCTGGAAGGAACATAGTGTGTGAGGCAATAGGAGTTGGACGGTAATGATGTGGAGGATTTTTACTTCAAAGGAAAAAATATTAAAAGTGAATTTCAGATGGGCAGTGGTGGCACAGGCCTTTAATCCCAGTACCAGGGAGGCAGAAGCAGGCAGATCTCTGAGTCCAAGATTAGTTTGGTCTACAGAATGAATTCCAGGAAAGCCAATGCTACCTTGTCTCAAAAACCACAAACAAACATAACAGTGAGTTTTAGAGTTAAAAGCTGTAATTCCAATAACACAAGGCATTTAAACTTTGTAAATTCATAGGGTTGTATTTTTAAAGATATCTTAAAAAGTCATGACATTTACCTTTGAAAAAATAACTACTCTGTGTGTGTATGTACATGTATAAATACAAATACGTCATTTCCATAGGAGAGGACAGAGTACACATTTCCAAGTGTTAAAAATTATGGTATTTCTTGGATTCAGAAAATAAAGTATTGGATAATAATTATTAATTTTTACTTTTTCTTTACAAACGATGTAGCCTCCTGGTTACCAGTAGAAAAAATGATTGTAAATGACTTGTGTCGTTTGTGAAATCTGTAGCTCAAGGGCCAGCAAGATTACCTGGCTGGTTATTTTGCCACCTGGAAAGTTGAATTTGATTTCTGGATTCCATATAAAGAAGTAGGGGAGAACATGCTCCATAAGATTCTTCTCTTACCTCCACACGACTGCTGTGGTACCTGTGCCTCCCACGCACACTTTACACACACACACACACACACACACACACACACACACACACACACACACATGTAAAGGAAAGGAAATGGAAGTTCTAGGTCAAGCCTTTGGTTTTGTGTCTATCATATTTAGAACACTGAATGAACTATTAGCATCAATTCCATTAAGTAAGAATGAATGTGTTCTTCTATTCTGCACTGTCCTCTGGTCTAATTGTACTCTTCAAATGCATGCCCAATTGAGCAGACTGCTGACTTAAGCCAGTCATTACATCTTGAAGAGGGTCACTGATGACCACCATTTCTGCCTCCGTCCTATTCAGAACGAAACCAACATCTCTCACTGAGTGTTTTCAGGCACTTGCTGATAAAACAAAACACATAGTGACAGGGAAAGCAGTGGTGGGGGCAGGGGCAGGGAAGAGGACGTCACTTTCTGGTTTCACTGGGTGTTGAAAAACCATGGGCTCCGTGATGCTTCTCTTGCCAGGAGTTCTGGAGAGGCAATATGCTTTGGCATCTGCTGCTGGCTTTCAGATGTGTGCAATCCTTGAGCACCTGGCTAATAGTAGAAAAGCCAGACTATTTCAGATTACTTGTAAGTGGAAATATGTGTAGGAAATAGAAGCTAAGTAATTCTGCCACACAGCTTATAGAGACTCTTGTGGTATCTCCCACTGCAGAAGTATTAAAAGGCAAATCTGCCATATAATTACTTGGGTGGTTCACAAAGATTCCAGTCAAGCAGAAGTGAACTACAATGAGCATTCACATACAGTGTAACTAAATACCACAGGTACCATTCCCAAGAAGGTTAATAGTGAACAGTGAAGGATTGTGGTAATGTCTCCAGAGACATGAACTGCAAGGCATGAATCTGCTGAAGAAATACCTTCTTCTATCTCAAGCTAATAACCTTGTTAAGGGGTTATGAGTCAAACTGTGAACCAGAGGCTGTAGTGAGTATATTTTTTATTATTTTATTAGATATTTTCTTCATTTACATTTCAAATGCTACCCCGAATGTCCCCTATACCCTCCCCCTGCCCTGCTCCCCTGCCCACTCACTCTCACTTCTTGGCCCTGGTGTTCCCCTCTATGGGGCATATAAAGTTTGCAAGACCAAGGGGCCTCTCTTCCTAATGATGGCCGATTA
>NC_034607.1:47658215-47661569 GCF_900095145.1 Mus pahari
TGGTCTTCCTTCTTTTTGGTTTTCTTTTGTTTTGCAAATTNTATCTTGGGTATGCTAAGTTTCTGTGCTAATATCCACTTATCAGTGAGTGCATATCTAGTGACTTCTTTTGTGATTGGGTTACCTCATTAAGGATGATATCCTCCAAATACATCCATTTGCCCAAGAATTTCATAAATTCATTGTTTTTAATAGCTGAGTATATTTCTTATTACCACAATCAGAGGTCTTACAAACCTTTGTGGTACACCTCAAGTTTTCAAGTCTACATGTGGAAAGCAGTAGGCTATTGGCTTCGTTAATAGAAGATCTTGACCATGAAGCAATATTAGTATTGCACCCATGTTGCGTGACTCCAAATAGAACATGAATCACTTCCGATAGATCCATATAATACGTAGAATCCAAACCAGACTATTAGAATTCTTTTAGTAAAGAGACAAAATTGTATCAATTACCATAGACTCTATGGCAAAGGAGTCAGTGCTAATTTCTGAAAATAAGCTTTTAAATTCATGTTTCATTTGTTTTGAAATTGGTTGGAATTAGTGAAATAGGATTCACCTCATAGAAAGCCAATAGAGGTAGATTCTTAAGGTTTAGTGCATTTACTTGAAACTAGAAAGATATTGAAATGAGCATCTACAAAAACAAAGCAAATAGAAAAAGTTGAACACAGAGAGCCAGCAGCACATTGTCTGACTGTTAGCATCCTGCAGTTCTGGGCTATTGCATCATGATGGGATGACACCTGCAAATGTGGCTCTAAGTCATAGAGCTTTTGATGAAGCTTCCAAGCAAATACTCTCATAATCTGTTACTAATAGACATCTTTACATAAAAATGTTGTACTCTGAATGGAAGTAATACTATAATGCTCAAGAAAGAACTCATTTTAGATAAAATTTGCACAAAGCACAACCATCCTTCGGGCAGCTTGATCTGTTTTTAATTTTTTGTTACTTATCTGAACACCTACAGAGATACAAATTGTAGTAAAATTTATTATGTTTTATGGAGAGGGGTAATTTTTTAACTATAAACTGAACACAGAACAATTGTATATATTTTATAGAAAGTAAAAATAAAGAAAATATTGACAATTGAATTCAACAAATTCTTTCATGTTATAGTTTGAGATGATAACATAGGTAAAAATTGATTTCAAACCCCCCATGAATACATAAACTAATCAGTCTATTTTCTACTACAATAGGATAAATTTTTATCAGTATTTATTTTTAATGCACATTATTTTCACTTTAAGATAAACAAAATAATTGAAAATTGTCTCCAAATATGTCAATTTTATGTCTACCAACAGAAAAAAATTCAGTAAAGAAATACAGCAATCATTGAACAATTATTTTAGAACATCCGTTTACTCTCAGGATGATCCTGGTATGCACAGTAAATCAATAGCAGGCTCTTGGATGGAATATCATGCTTCAATTTGGACAACTTTTGAGAACTTAGAAAGCTATTTAAGCTGTCTGTGTCTGTTCTCATTTGTAAAATGATGATAGCAGCCCCTTTGCTTCTGACTGGTTCTGAGGTTTAAGCAAGCAATTAAGGAGAGGGTTCTCCATGCCCACCCTACACTGAACTGGCATGTTCATTCCCTTCTGAAGGGTTTAACTGAATGTTCTACTAATTGAGAACTTCTGAAAGCCAACAGTAAATTCAATGGCTTGGAGGAAACAGGAAAAGAGGATAAAAAGCATGACCAATAAAATGGAAGAAACTTTAAGCACACAAAAACATCAATGAGCATTTAATAGTAGTTAAGTTAGTGCTTTCAAAAGAATGCTCTTGACTTAATAAAATAGAAATTGAGTTATTTTTCTCATATGCTAAGTGAACTGTTCTTTTTATATAAAAATCATTGGAAGCTATGAGTAAAATTAAATTCAGTGGTACTAGGACATCAAAATAGGTTAAACATAAGTTTTAAAAATGACAAATGCACATAAAGGTTCTTTGTTTTTGCATAAAGAAGAACTTCTTGATTTACAGATACAGTTCCTATTCCTGAAAAAGTGCATAAATTATGACAGTCATATTTCTTTATATATATATATATATATATATATATATATATATATATATATATATATGTTAATTAAAACAATGCGAGCTACTGTTGGCAGCGTATTGGAACACTTAGTGAAATTATCCTCAGAATACATGTCCTACATGGCTTAATTCAGAGTAAATGGTTTTGCTTACAATATTGTTTTTCTTCATTATTACATGAAGTGGTATTTACTCACAATTTACAACTATTACTGCAATGTGCTTATTTAATATGCCATTCAGAAATATAAGATTTTCTTTTTCTTTTCTTTTTTCATGAGCTTTCTACTTTATTTTCCATGTATTATTTCTTTTTTAATAATATGAATACTTTTTTAAATTTATATTTTACACTCCATATTCACTTCCCTGCCCCCCATCCACCCTTCAACTGTTCCACATCCCACATCTCTGCCCCACCCCACCCCATCTCAACGTGGATTCTCCCATCCCACCAACTCTACCTGACCTCTAAACTCCCTCGGGCCTCCAGTTTCTTGAGGGTTAGGTGCATCATCTCTGAATGAACACAGTGAACACAGACCCAGAAGTCCTCTACTGTATGTGTGTTGGGGACCTCATACCATCTGGTGTATGCTGCCTGTTTGGTGGTCCAGTGTTTGAGAGATCTCGGGGGCAGTGAAGTTTTTTCCCAATCTGTAGCTTGCTGATTTATCTTATTGACTATGTCCTTTGCCTTACAGAAGCTTTCCAGTTTCATGAGGTCCCATTGTTGATCTTAGAGCATGAGCCGTTGGAGTTCTATTTAGGAAAATTTCCCCTGTTCCAATGAGTTCAAGGCTCTTTCCCACTTTGTCTTGTATTAGATTCAGTGTATCTGGTTTTATGTTGAGGTCCTTGATCCACTTGGATTTGAGATTTGTACAAGGTGACAAATATGGGTCTATTTTCATTCTTCTACATATAGACAGCCAGGTAGACCAGCACCATTTATTGAAGATGCTTTCTCTTTTCCATTGTATGTTTTTGGCGTCTTTGTCAGAGATCAAGTGACCGTAAGTGTGTGTTTTTATTTCTGGGTCTTCAGTTCTATTCCATTGATCAACAGGTATGTCCCTTTAGAAATACCATGCAGTTTTTTTTTATTATTTTCTTTTTTTTCTTTATTTACATTTCAAATGCTATCCCGAAAGTTCCCTATACCCCTCCCCCCGCCCCTGCTCCCTTACCCACCCACTCCCACTACTTGGCCCAGGCCTTCCCTTGTGCTGGGTCATATAAAGTTTGCAAGACCAAGGGGCCTCTCTTCCCAGTGAT
>NC_034607.1:47661714-47663779 GCF_900095145.1 Mus pahari
TTAGAATAAGGAACAAAACACTCATGAAAGGATATAGGTACAGAGACAAAATTTAGAGCTAAGATGAAAGGATGGACTATCCAGAGACTACCCCATTCAGGAATCCATCCCATCATCAGCCACCAAACCTAGATACTAATGCTCATGCCAGCAAGATTCTACCATGCAGTTTTTACCACTATTGCTCTGTAGTAAAGTTTGAGGTCAGGGATGGTGATTTCTCCCAGCTGTTCTTTTATTATTAAGAATTGTTTTTGCTATTCTGGGTTTTTTTTCATTTACAGATAAATTTGAAATTGCTTTGTCTGTGTCTTTGAAGAATTGTGCTGGGATTTGAGGGGGATTGCATTAAATCTATAGATTGCCTTTGGTAGGTTGGCCATTTTTACTATGTTAATTCTGCCAATCCATGGGCATGGGAGATCTCTCCATTTTCTGAGCTCTTCTTCAATTTCTTTCTTTAAAGACTTGAAGTTATTGTTATACAGGTCTTTTACTTGTTTGGTTAAAGTTACCTCAAGATATTTTATATTATTTGTGGGTATTGTGAAGAGAGTTGTTTCCCTAATTTTTTTCCATCTGTTTATCCTTTGTATAAAGAAGACTACTGATTTATTTGAGTTAATTTTATATCTGGCCACTATGCTGAAGCTGTTTATCAGCTGGAGGAATTCTCTGGTAGAATTTCTGGGGTCTCTTATGTACACTGTCATATCATCTGAAATAGTGATACCTATATTTCTTCTTTACCAATTTGTATCCCCTTGATCTCATTTTGTTGTTTTATTGATCTAGCTAACAATTTGAGTACAGTATTGAATAGATAGGAAGAGAGTGGACATCCTTTTCTTGTCCTGGATTTAAGTGGGATTGTTTCAAGTATCTCTCCATTCCATTTGTATTGACTCTTGTTTTGCAATAAATTGCTTTTATTATGTTTAGGATGGGCCTTGAAATCCTGATCTCTCCAATACTTTTAACATGAAGGGGTTTTGTATTTTGTCAAATGCTTTTTCTGCATCTAAGGAGATGAACATGTGATTCTTTTGAGTTTGTTTATATAGTGGATTGACGTAAATGGATTTTCATATATTAAACCAACCTTGCATCCCTGGGATGAAGCCTACTTGATCTTGGTGAATGATGGTTTTGATGCGTTCTTGGATTCGGTTTTGCAAGAATTTTATTGAGTATTTTTAGCTTTGATATTCATAAGTGAGATTGGTCTGAAATTTTCTTTTTTCTTTTTGGTTGAGTCCTTGTGTGGTTTAGGTATCAGAGTAATTGTGGCTTCATAGAACGAGTTAGGTAGTGTTCCTTCTGTTTCTATTTTATGGAATAATTTGAGAATAATTGGTATCAGGTCTTCTTTGAAGGTCTGGTAGAATTCTATACTAAATCCATCTGGCTCTGTGCTTTTTTTCGTTGGGAGGTTTTAAATGACTTCTTCTATTTCCTCACGTGATATGGGCCTGTTTAGATAGTTTACCGGCTCTTGATTTAATTTTGGTATGTGGCCTCTGTCTAGAAATTCATCCATTTCATCTAGATTTTCCAGTTATTTTGAGTATAGGTTTTTATAGTAGGATCTGATGATTTTTTAAAAATTTCCTCCCTCTCTTTTGTTATATCTCTCTTTTCATTTCTGATTTTATTAATTTGGATACTGTCTCTTGGCCCTTTAGTTAGTTTGCTGGGGGTTTATCTAACTTGTTGATTCTTTCTAGGAACCCAATTTTGGTTTTGCTGATTCTTTTTATTGTAGAAATATAAGATTTTCAAACACACAAATGAGGTGACATTTTTAAATTAAGATCTCAAATCTTGAAGTCACTGATGTTCAAAGCAGAGTTTAAACAGACTCACTGCGGGGGTCAATTATGATTTCTTCTTTTATGTTCAGGCATGTGCATTTGTATTAAGTGACCTTTTAATAAAAATATATTGAAAATACATATATTACTAATAAACCAATTAGTGAAATATGGTGGGTTTCCCTCAATATTGTTACTTTCTCTCCTCCTCCTCCTCCTCCTCTTCCTCCTCCTCCTCCTCCTCCTCCTCC
>NC_034607.1:47663844-47670845 GCF_900095145.1 Mus pahari
CTTCTTCTTCTTCTTCTTCTTCTTCTTCTTCTTCTTCTTCTTCTTCTCTCTCTCTCTCTCTCTCTCTCTCTCTCTCTCTCTCTCTCTCTCTGTTTGACTCTGTCTCTCTCTGTATGCATTAATATTAAATTTGAAATTCTCTATTTTTGTATATGTGTTTCAAATATATTATGTGACATAGTTCCACTAAAATATATTCATTACATCAAAATTTAATCGAGTACATTTTATCTGATAATCTTATACTTTGAGTGTTTTCTATACAAGCACATTGCTCAGCTGTTTGTGCTGCTTACCCAGGAATGTTTAGTACACTTTAAGTTTCCCACGTATCTTTTAGATCAAGCTAGTGTCGTATTCAAGATTTGTTTATGAAAAGAAAATGAAGTCAATGATCATTTATGCATGACAAAATCATCTCAGTTACAATTTTAAAACATTTGAAATTTTAGGTTATTAAGGTCACACCTATCCTCACTGGGAGGAAAACTAATAAATTATTAAATCATGAATATAGAAAAATAAAACTTCAAAGGCAAGGTTGAACTTAATAGGATAGCCTCACAAAATTGAAATGCAAAAATGAGTCTGTTTTGTAAGAAATAGTACTATTAGAGACAATTTAAAAGGAAGAAAATTATAAAGAAATGCTTTACCTTTTCTAATTCTGTCATAATTAAAGTCTTTTATGTTCTCAATTGATTTGTACACAAGCTGTACAAATCAATTGAGAACATAAAAGACTTTAATTATAAAGTCTTTTATAAAGAATCTAATTGCTAAGTGAAGTATGTGATGATTTCTATGAAACAAATAAAGACAATTTTCAAATGAACACCTGGTAGAATGTTCATTGTCAATAAAGTTTAATTCAAGATTCATACATTTCAGCAACTTGATGATATTGGAAGCACAAAAACTTTCCGTAAGTATAGCATAATAGTTTAACTCTGAGTAATGTTTTATACCATATAGTGATATATTTACCAACATGAAGAATAAAATAAATTTTAAACAATAATTAAAGGGATAAAAATATTCTTTTATTTTCATTTAAGTATCACAATGAATAACATGTAATTTGAGTTATATTACTCCCTAGGAATATTTTGCAATTAATATCAGAAAGGCTTAGGATGTTTGGTTAAAAACTGTAGAGAAAATTTTATAATTGCAAAAAAGAGTAGGAATAATCAAAGACATTTACTGTAAGGCTGAACACAGTGATAGGTACTTGAGACCCTAATAAGTTATTGTAAGCAGTTTCAGTGATTCCTATGTTCCACCCATAGTATACTTGAACTGCTTTCATGGATTGACTACTGTGACCACTGCTATAGTAGAAATGGAAGTCAACATGTCTCTTTGACACATCATTTCATTTGAATACATACCAAGTAAGACAATTACCGGGTCACACAATTGTTCTATATCAAAATTTCAAAGAACTACAATACTCTTTCTGATAGTGGCTGTGTTAATTTTCATTCTTACTAAGAATGTTCGATAATCCTCTTTATTCTCTGCATCATTACTGGTACTAGCTATATTCTGTGATATTAATAAAAACATCTCACTGTAGTTTGTGTTCCTTTCCCTTAGTACTGGAAAGATAGAAATGCAAATTATGTCAGCCATATTTTTCTTTTCTTTCTTTCTTTTTTTAATTTTCTTTATTTACATTTCAAATGCTATCCCGAAAGTTCCCTATACCCCACCCACCCCTGCTCCCCTACCCACCCACTCTCACTACTTGGCCCAGGCATTCCCTGGTGCTGGGTCATATAAAGTTTGCAAGACCAAGGGGCCTCTCTTCCCAGTGATGGCCGATTAGGCCATCTTCTGCTACATATGCAGCTAGAGACACAAGCTCAGGGGGTACTGGTTAGTTCACATTGTTGTTTCACCTACAGGGTAGTAGCCCCCTTCAGCTCCTTGGGTACTTTCTCTAGCTCCTCCTTTGGAGACCCTGTGTTCCATCCAATAGCTGGCTGTGAGCATCCACTTTGGTGTTTGCCAGGCTCTGGCATAGCCTCACAAGAGGCTGCTATATCAGGGTCCCTTCAGCAGAATCTTGCTGGCATGTGCATTAGTATCTAGGTTTGGTGGCTGATGATGGGATGGATTCCCGGATGGGGTAGTCTCTGGATAGTCCATCCTTTCATCTTAGCTCTAAATTTTGTCTCTGTACCTGCATCCTTTCATGAGTATTTTGTTCCTTATTCTAAGGAGGAATGAAGTATCCACACGATGGTCATCCTTCTTGGTTTTCTTGTGTTTTGCATAATGTATCTTAGGTATTCTAAGTTTCTGGGCTAATATCTGCTTATCAGTGAGTGCATATCTAGTGACTTCTTTTGTGATTAGGTTACCTCACTAAGGATGATATCCTCCAGATACATCCATTTGCCCAAGAATTTCATAAATTCATTGTTTTTAATAGCTGAGTAATACTCCATTTTGTAAATGTACCACAGTTTCTGTATCCATTCCTCTATTGAGGGACATCTGGGTTCTTTCCAGGTTCTGGCTATTATAAATAAAGCTGCTATGAACATAGTGGAGCATGTTTCCTTATTACCAGTTGGAAGATCTTCTGGATATATGCCCAGAAGAGGTATTGCTGGGTCCTCTGGTAGTACTATGTCCAATTTTCTGAGGAACCACCAGACTGATTTCCAGAGTGGTTGTACAAGCTTGCAATCCCACCAGCAATGGAGGAGTGTTCCTCTTTCTCCACAACCTCGCCAGCATCTGCTGTCACCTGAATTTTTAATCTGAGCCATTCTGACTGGTGTGAGATGGAATCTCAGGGTTGTTTTGATTTTATGTCAGCCATTTTTATGCACCCTTCTGTCATTTGTGTGTGTGTGTGTGCATGTATGTGAGTGTGCATGTGAGTGTGTGTGTGTGTGTGCGTGTGTGTGTGCACACATGCTTGGAAATATCTATCTACTTTAGTATTCTGTTTTAAAGCAAGTTGTTAGATGTAAACCTTTTTCTATTGTATTCTCCAACTTTCTTGTGTATTCTTGATTTCAATGCTTTGTGAGACCAACTGTTGAAAACTTTCTATTCTACTTTCTATGATGGCTCTTATCTGATGATTGTTCCTTTTGCTGCAAAGAATTCTTGACTACAGAGAATCACATTTGCCCATGTCTTTTTGTCCTGTGCCTTCATGAGGTGTTTAAAATGTCCTATTCATTCTAATGTCCTGAAGTGTTCCCTCTTTGCTTCCTATTAGCAACGAGAAGTCTGCTATCTTCAAATGAGGACAAAGTCTTTCTCCAGAATGGATCTTTTGGCGTCTGGATTTTGAATTTCCCAATATTCAGAAGTGTGTGAAACAAATACCTACTGTGTCATTCATGATGTTTTTGACAATGTTTTACAGCTGCTCCAGGGATCTTTTTTTATTTTTATTTTTTTGCTCTTACCGACTCTCTCCATCAGACTGTAGACTGTCCTCTGTTTTCTTCTCTTGCATGCACAGAAGTTGAGCTTGATCAACATATTTCCCACCTTTATCAAGGTGTCTATGAACCTTGTCTCAGTTTTGCTTTTTAGGGTTCAAGTATGCTTCGATTGTTAAGCTGCTTTCCAACCTGGTTACACACTTCATGTCACTATGATGCAGTATTAATTTCATTACTTTCTCATTAGAATCTGGCCTACCCTTTTATTTTTGTTAAGAATTACTGTATTCATATTCATGATTTTTGGCATCAAAATAGTTTTAAGTATATAAAATAAGTTATGGGTTGTTTTTACTGAAACATTTTATGTATGTTAAAATGTACAGAAATACAATATTCTGAAGAAAATGATGGCAAAGCCAAATTTCTCTAATATTATCACTGAGCCAAGTGTTTAGTTAGTTATTAAATTTTATAGTATTAGTTAGAACATTATTTTATTTTTAAATTTATTCTTAAAGTATTTGATTGTATTTCTTAGTTTATTAGGTTTTAATAATAAATATATATAAATGTATATATATATAATTGTTTCTACCTTCTCAATATCTGTTCTGTATTTATATTCTATGCTGATTTCATGACATATTTAGAATTCTTTTAGTTTTATAAAGTCACTACATTATGCATGTTTTTCTTTTTGTATAATATGGTTCTTGTAAATTTAGAAATGGCAGCAATTTATTCTGTGTTTTTCTTTATGGATGTAAATTAACAAGTGCTTGGAGACACCTACCTCTTCAGATAGTGTACATGGCATTCCTACTAAGTGAATTGTATGCCAGTGATTTTGTATACACACACACACACACACACACACACACACATATATATATATTACATTAAAATTGAATTTTCATCAGTTACAATCCTTGTTTGAAGTCACATAATTTATTAAGACTACATTAGTAAAAAATTTATTCAGAAGGTATTGGGTAGGTTTAAAGGAAAGCTGGAGAACAGAATTTAGGACACAGGCAAAATTCAAGGGAAGCTCTCTAGTTAGACACACAGGACTGTAACAAGGAAGCTGTCTACTTAGCATTCTGATGTTTCACTCTATCCATGGTAACTGGAGATCATCTCTGTTTCTGATGCTGTTACATAGAGCTGTACTCTTTGTTGGTTTATTGCTTCTTACTCAATGTCCCAGTCGAATACATATAATTGATTGAACCTGGAAGTTTGCCTGCAACCCTGTTGTAGGGTGTAGCAAGAACCCAAACAACTAACAGCTTTTATGTTAGTGACATTTATATATACGGTGTCATTTAGGGTTGTAAGCAGTTGTGTGATGACAGTAGATGACTGTTGTAAGTGGGTCTCTAGAGGTTAGCTAGATGTCTTAGTTTATAACATCTTTAGTGCAGGATGAGGGAATGAGGGACAAGAGAAAGAAGAGCTGGAGGAGGGAGAAGCAGATCACTGGAATTCATTGGTTAGTAAGTGTAGCTGGATTTGCAAGCTCCAAAATAATTAGGTGGTGACCTTTAGAAGTAAATACTGCCCCCCCCATAAGCATGCACACAAGTGCACATGAATAGACGTACACAGCACACACACATACATACATGCACATACATACATATGAGAATAGCTACTAGAATTATAATAAAATGTAAAATTGCCAAAGGAAAAATAGATATTATAATGTTTAATCCAAAATGCAAAGAAAGGGGAAATAAGAAAGTAGACCAAATTAAATGCCCCCTCCAAAAAAAAAAAACTGTCATAGTAAAATAGATATGTAGATATGCACCATTTTTGACTGTCTAAATAAGTTTACTCTCATTCTGATACTGTCCTCTGGGCTTGATTTTCAGAACAATCCTTTTCAATGCTAGTCTCTGTGATTTATGTATGGAAAAAGCAAACCTATCTGATATTGACTGAAATGAGTTCTAGTTGGGGATGTCACTCATGTGGCAAAGGATGCCATTGTAGACAGCTTGGGAGATGTAGGACAGAGAGATGCACTTGTAGCAGGAAAGCTTTCTGTTTGTAGTAGGAATATGCATCATTTATTTTCATTTTGGCTGAGAAGGTTAGGCCATAGGAGGAGATATAAAAACATAACTATCCACTGCAGTTATTTCGAGTCCTGGTGGAGCTAGTTACAAATCATCGATGGAGAGCCCTATTGTATTAAGAGCATACAAAACCCTTAAGTGTTTATTTCTCAATCTTAAATTGAACTTGTAAGTTCTTAAGGTGATTTCCAAAAGATTTTGTATACATTTAGTGGCAAAAAGCCAACATGAAAACTAATAAATGTAGAACTTATAGCCATGCTCCAAGAATTAACAGGGGGTGGATGTAGGGCCAGAATAAATTAATTACTGAAAAGAAAAAGTCCTGGAATTTGATCATTGTGTAGTTAGTTCAAATAACAAATACTATTGACAGTTCTTGTTAGTAATAAAAAAAATGTGTGATTTACCAAATAAAAGTAGGGAAATAATATCAACTTGGAAAAATAAGTTAGAGCTTTATTAAAAAAACAGTATTTTTGTATGGCTGAGAGAATTTAATTTCGTATGGATGAAAAAATCAAATTTCAGGTGAATTAAACATCTAACTGTTTTAGAACATCTCTGTCTTTATAACTGCTTTGGACTGAATTGTGTCCATGATGTGTTTGTAGAAGCATCAACTCAGAAGTTGGTTATATTAGGATATTCTGCTTTAGAAGGTAGAGCAGGTTGAAGAGAGCATAAGAAAGCATGGTCGATCAATTGTGGTCTTTGTGTGTGGGCTGTCTAGAATTAGAGAAAAGAACAGCAGAAGACAGGAAATGGGGGAGATGGAGGGGAGGGAAGGAGAAGAGCAAAGAGTCAAGGTATTTCTATGCACCAGGCTCGCTCATGGCAAAATCATGTGAAATGGGCAATCTTCAGCTAAAAATTCTCAATAGAAACAGATACACTGGAATCTGGATCTTGGAGAATCATACTACAGAATTGTGAGAAATACATTTCTGTACCTTGAGCTGACTAATACAGAAATCCTAAAGATAATAGTAGTTATCAAACACAAGGAAAAAGGAAGCCAAAAGTTAAGAGGTTCCATGGACTTGATTTACCTGTAGCACACAACTATAAGATTTCTGTGTCATGGAAATTCCTCTAACAGATATAATGAGAAGAACACAGGAATATTATTTATTTGATGGGGATTTTCAAATCATCAAGAAAATAAACCATTCAATAAGAAAGCAGAAGAATGATATAAGCAAAAATTTTGCTGAATTCATATGACTAATGAAAACAAGAAAGTGGCTTAATTTCATTAGTAGCCAACACAATACATAAATGAATAAGGAACTCATCTGTTTTACACTGAATTAGTGAAAATGAAGGAGCAATGGTAGCTGGTATTAGTTAGATGCAAGAGGAAAGAATTCTTATGTATCAAGAATCAGTCACATTCTGTAAGTAATATGTCTATTAAAAACATACTTCTTGTTTTTCATGATAAAGAACTATAGCAAAGTGTCTGGATATAAAATTAACTCAAACAAAT
>NC_034607.1:47671345-47675167 GCF_900095145.1 Mus pahari
TGAAGGTGATGTGATGGTCTGGAATTGGTTGCTAGAGTAGCAGGTGATGATAGAAATTGCAGAAAGGGCTACAGTGCCTAGCAGAGGGGAGAGAGGGGAGGGGAGGGGAGGGGAGGGGGAGGGGGAGAGAGAGAGAGAGATCCTTCACATATGGAGAAGAATCATCCCTACCATTTTGAGGCTGTGAAACAAAGCTTAGGGGACATTATTATACAGTTATAAGAAAAAAAAAAACAAATCAAAACAAGACAAAATAATATCCAACTTTTACTCACTGAAGGAAAATAATGTAGGTGATTTGTCTCTCTGCTGATGTCTGAGTACATAGCACAAGGGCACAGGGCATTATTTATGAGAAGGACCTCAACCTCAAAATAGACTCAGTTTATATTTAAATACTGGAATAAGAGTTCCGGGAATAAGGGAGACACCCCAAAGTCTCTTAAGTTTCTTTACAGTCCATTGTTTTATGTGTTAAGACTATTTTGGGAGCTCTGCCAACACCCATTGGTAGAAGCCAATTAACAATGACTGGATATAGTCAATAGCAATGCTGTTATGTGAGTAAACAAAACAAATCACACTGTGGCTAATGCCATTATGAGTCTTTTTTGATAAAACACGTCTTGAATAAACTTTCATGTATTATAGATCACGTGGGTTTTCAAGGGGACACTGTAAAGCTTCAGAATAGAAAACCTTAAAATGGCATGCTAGTAAGTCATTGGACAGTAAATCAATAATAGCAGGTCTATGTCAGACTAGGGGCCTTCAGACAAGGACAGGGTACTAACTTTAAGTGTGTATGCACTCAAATTTATAAATCTTGATGAAATCAATTCCTGTCCAGACTCTTAATTATATCCTGATAGTGAGAAATTGTAAATATAGTTTTAAGACCTTATATTGAATATTGCGATAATCTAAATTTAATTCAGCATAGCCTTTACTCTACCCTAAATGACATAATAATAATAAAAAAAGACAGGGTGGCTGATGTTTCCATTTTACAGTGTTCTGTGTTAGCCATATTAACACATTAAAATTTGAGCTCTATTGCCATTTCTTTTACAGGGTTATATTTTAAATTTGTTTCTTCTAAAGTTAGATATAATTTGTATACCTTAATGCTCATCATTTTTTATCATGTTTAATATGTTGACAGTATTGTTTGGCTTTCATGAAGCAATTCCAAAATCTCCAGAATCCCAATAAGAAATTCTATATATACTAGGATCCACACTCTCTTTACTCTGATCGCTCACTAATACAGGCAAACAACAATCAAAATTTCGTATGTATAGCTTTGTTTATTTTGGACACTTGTATTAAGTAGAATTGTGTAAATGTGGCCCAACTCTCTTTCAAATTATATAAATCCTGAGCTTATTTTTACTGTATCAGTAATCAGTACTTTATTTTTTCCTTTGGCTGGATAATACTCAATTTAGTAAGTAGACCATATTGTTTATGTTTCTTTAACTGATGAACATTGATTTTTTTTTTCCTCCCAATTTTTGTCTAGTAGCATTAATGTTAAAACAAACACTTTTGTAGATATATACTTTTGCTTTTACTTGACGTATGTTTAGAGGGAAACTCTGAGGTGATAGGGCATATACCACTTCCCTCCACTTCCTTCTTCTTGCTCTGTCTTTCTGTCTCTCTGCCTCTGCCTCTCTCTGTCTCTCTGTGGCTAAGTCTCTGTCTCTCTTTCTCTCGACCCCTTCTCTGCTCTATAATTTGAACTTTGGGCCCGACGACCACCAGGTTAGCACTCTGACTCTCACCATCCCCGTCCTTCCCAAAGACCGTTTTAAACTATGGCTCCATTGCACATTCCACAGGCAAAGTCGGAACCCTCCACATCATAGTTTCTAGCACTTTTCACGAAAGGGTAGGGTTAAATGTCAATCATTGTGCGAACAGCTAGTACAGCAGCTATTGCTGCGAGTAGATTTCTACTCAGTAAGCCCAGATTATACTGGAAAATAAGATGTCATATTTGGTAGAGGCCAAAGCCAAAGAAAATTATTTTACTCACAACACTGGAAATTCCATGTTTTTGTTTCTTTAATCAAATAATCTTGAGCTGCATTCCCTGACTGAGCGTTAGTCCAAAAAGCTTTCAGTTTGAGGCCACTCAGTCATCAGGCAAATAATTGCCTTGTCAAAAATGCTTACAAGGAAATACTGCTTTTTCTACTTGTGGGCATTGCTTTAATGTCTCTCAAATCTGGATCAACATGTGCCCATTTCAGAACATGTTCTGGTAGAAATTCAGCCAGAGACATTTAAAACAAATCCTAATTAAGAATCCTTTATTTGTTAATAACCATAGCTTGCAAAAGTTAATATTTAATGATGGTAGGGTCCATTTATATACCACTATATCCAAAGACTATATCCCAATGGATAAGCACAGAGTATAAATATTTGTTCAATATTTTGACATGTACTTGGGTATATACACTCTACTTTCTTGGTAGGTAAAGGTACTGAGCTGTATATTTACATAGGACATGTCACATCCCAAGGAGACCGGTTGTTTTATTTTAGTGACAAGATGTATAGAGCAATAGATAAGTCCACTTCAATGGACATATATCACTCCAGTTCAGGTGCTTTTTGTCTCTAACATCACTGTCTTTGAATGGCATTGTTTCTTCTTTGCTTACAACTGGTAAAAGACTTAAGGATTTTGAGCCACATAGAAGAAAAGAAAATTCCCATCCATCCTTTGCATAAGAAAGATAGCAGACGTTTCTGCTACACACTAAGTTTCTTTGCATATTTTAATCCAAAGATATAAATCAAAACATTGGAGAAAATAATGGCAGGGAAATATTTTATTTTAAGAGCTAAGCTAAAGGCATAGTGATAGAGAGCTCAGAAAGAAGGTAGGTGGTTTTTGGTTTATCAATTGTTTTGTTGGATTTTATCAACCTACTTTTTAAAAACACAGAAATAAAAAACCAGGAAAAAGCAAAGAAAAGCTACATATACTTGTTCCTGTGGAGACATGTTGCCCACATGATAGGGGGATGCTGGGGTCTAAAGCTAGAATAGGTAGGTGGGTGGGTGGGGGAACACCGTTTAGAAGCAAAAGTGAGAGGGGATGGAAGGAGAAGTGAGTGGAGGGGACACCAGGAAGGTGGACATTTGAAATATAAATAAAATAATTAATAAAAATCAAATGTTTGTTGATATGGAGTCATAAACATGTTTATTTAAAAATAATCCTTTTCTGTCTGCATACTAATGATATGAATTTGTTCTTTTATTTTAAAATACTGAACAAAGTGCAGAGAGAACCTGTAAAGACTATCCAGAAGTTAGGCATGGCCCAGGGGTTGAGGGATGGGGCCACTCACCCATCCAGAATTGCTCCTGTCTTAAGGAAATACAGGGACAAAGAGTGGAGCTGAGACTGAAAGAAAGGCCATCCATAGACTGCTCCACTTGGGGATCCATCCCATATGCAGCTACCAAATTCAGACACTATTGCTGATGCCAAGAAGTGCTTACTGTCAGTAGCCCAATATAGCTGTCTCCTGAGAAGCTCTGCTAGAACCTTATCAATACAGATGTAGATGCTTGCAGCCAACCATCGGACTAAGCATGGGGACCCCAATGGAGGGAAGAACTAAAGGAGTTGAAGGGATTTGCCATCCCATAGGAAGAACAATATCAACCAACCAGAGCCCCCAGAGCTCCCAGGAACTAAACCACCAACGAAAGAGTACACATTAAGGGACTCATGGCTCCAGCTGCATATGTAGCAGAGGATGGCCTTATCTGTCATCAATGGGAGGGGAGTCC
>NC_034607.1:47675335-47685107 GCF_900095145.1 Mus pahari
TATATATATATATATATATTTGTATTTTCAAATCTATCCATCTGTCTGTATGCCTTCCTGTGGATCAGTCTGTCTGTCTGATTATTCATTTGTATATTGTTTGGTGCTGCTATAGTAGTGAATACGGTAAAAGTGGGGACTGTAATATTTTTAGAGCTAAGGCATAAGGGTAACATCAGAAAAGCTGGTAACACCAGAATAGCACACTAAGTGATTAGCCTTGTGTCTTGGCCGATTTCCTTGGCCTAAATGTGGAGAGCAGATCCTTGAAAGGGTAAGGGAAAACAGCCTGGTCACAGGAAACTTTCCGTGGATGCTCTTCTTATCAGCCGTGTCTTATCTTTTGCCTATTTATATTTCTATCCACTGTAGCCCTAAAGCCACAGCTTAGGAAACAAACCCTTAAAAATTCCTTTAATGTTCACATAACTTTATGTAAGGAAATAATGGTGGATTTTTAAAATCTAACAACTTTAGAAATCTTAGGAAAACTAGGTATTTACTTTATGAGGGCAAAACAGAGGACTTCCCTTCTCTGGAAAGACATGGCGAATGATGCTTACCATGCTGGTGATGTCTCTAGATGCCTTTGGGGGAGAGGCATGAAACTAAAAGGGAGGCTAACCATGCAGAACAGCCAGTAGGGTACTTACTAAGAACACACAAAGTCTTGGTAACTTAGTTAGGGTTTCCATTGCTTTTATAAAGAGAACATTTAGTTAGGGTTGAACTCAAAGCTCACGTCCACAGTGATGCACTTTCACCCACAAGGCCACGCCTCCTGATAGTGCCACTGCTCAATGGATGGGCATAGTGAAACGTCATATTTGGTTTGATTTCCAGCACAATACTTAAGAATCAAAATCAGAAAGTTGCTTGTACAGAATTTCAAAGTCATTCTCTGCTATACTAGAGTTTTAGATCACCCAAAACCTACCTGGTCTTCTCTAAAAGTGGAAAGAAAGAAAAGAGTCTAGAAACTCTCACTGGGGCACCTGTGCTATGCCAACTCTTGAGCACTCCGCATTGTGTGTTATGCAAATAGGCAGGCAACCTCTCTCACACTCTTTCATCTTCTTGGTTTTCCTGTTGGGGCCAGTTGTCTTTTACACAACTGGCTATCACTGTGAAACTAATGGTAAGCATTAAATATCACTACTTTCGCGTTTCTAAGTTTCAGGGCATATAAATCATATTATTTTGTAAGGCATCAAGTGTTGGGACCTTGCATTATAGACTACTATTACAGATTTAGACTGTCCCAAATGATATTGATTTGATTCTAGGTCCATGCAGTTTGTCATAAAAATCATTACAACTCTGCATTTAAATTTATTTATAAGCATCAATTGGGGCTGGGGATGAATCTAAGTAAGAAGATGCTTATCGAGTACACAGACCTGGGTTCCATTCTTAAAACTGCAAATGCTTATTTTGACATGGAGTAAATTGAATTGTCCCATAACCATGAAAAGATTTAACAGTAAGTGGTAGCAGTGTAGCAACTGTGTGCAGCATGCAGTAGGCATGGGGTGACACATGATGTTAGCATTAAGGATTTGGACAGGTGGCATAATGTGCAATATAAGGATGGGAGAACACTCAATGAACAATATAAGAATGGGCGAACTCCCAGTGCAAAATATAAGGATAGGCAAGCACCCACTTACAGACCAGATTCCAGTTCTTTTTTTTTTTTTTTTTTTACTATAAAGTCTTTAAATTTTTTTAAATTAATTTATTTTTACATTCCATATTTCATTCTTCACCCCAACCCTATCTACCCTCCAACTGCTCCACATCCTACACCTCACCCCCTACCTCCTGTCTCCATGTGGATGCCCACACCCCTACCTCACCTGACCTCTAAACTCCACTGGGCCTCCAGTCTTTTGAGAGTTAGGTGCACCATCTCTGAATCAACACAGAACTGGAAGTCCTCTACTCTATGTGTGTTTGGGGCCATTGGCTCCAATAGCTCATGCTCTGAGATAACAATAGATATATGGGACCTCGTGAAACTGGAAAGCTTCTATAAGGCAAAGGACATAGTCAATAATACAAATCAGCAAGCTACAGATTGGGAAAAACTTTACTAACCCCACATCCGATAGAGGGCTAATATCCAAAATATATAAAGAACGCAAGAAGTTAATCACCAAAAAATACCCAAAACAACTCAATCCAAAAATGGGGTATATAGAGCAAAACTGAGAATTCACAACTGAGTATTTTCTAATGACTGAGAAGCACCTAAAGAAACGTTCAAAGTCCTTAGTGATCAAAGAAACACAAATCAAAACAATCCTGAGATTCTACCTTAAACCAATCAGAATGGCTAAGATCAAAACCTAAGGTGACAACACGTGTTGGAGAGGATGTGGAGAAAGAGGAACAGTCTTCCATTGCATGTGGGATTGCAAACTGGTACAAGCACTCTGGAAATCAATCTGGAGGTTCCTCAGGAAACTGTAAATAGATCTACCTGCAGACTCAGCGATACCACTCTTGGGAATATCCCCCAAAGATTCCTCTCCATGTCACAGGGGCATGTGTGCCACTATGTTCATAGTGGCCTTATTTGTAATATCCAGATGCTTGAAACAACCTAGATGTCCCAGGACAGAAAAATGGATACAGAAATTTTGGTACATTTACACAATGGAATTCTACTCAGCTATTAAGAACGAGGACATCCTGAGTTTTGCAGACAAATGGATGAAACTAGAAAATATCATCCTGAGTGAGGTAACTCAGACCCAAAAGGATGTGCATGATATGTACTCACTAATAAGTGGATGTTAGCCAAAAAAGGAAAAAAAAAGTACAGAATACCCAAGATGCAGTTCACAGAACTCAAAAAGGTCAACAAGTTGAAGTGGCCAGGTGAGGACACCTCAGTCCCGTTTGGGAGGGAGAAGAAAGCAAACACTAGTGTGTGGGGGAGGAACCCAGTTCTTTTTTATCTGTGGAAAATTCCTTTAGAAAAATCAGTGCCCAAACCCTGGTAGCTGAGGATGGAGACCAGAAATCATTTGAAACTTTTTGAAGCTTAGTATTTATCCTCCCCCCGCCCCGCCACTGATAGCACAAACAAACAAGCATCTTGGGATCTTTTTGAGGTAGAGTTTTTGTTGTTGTTGTTAGTAAATATCCTAAAATGGTAAGTAGAACAAGAAAAATGTATTATTTGAGGGTCGATAAAAATTTAGCCATGTATTTTTCAATAGTAATGGGCATTCCGTTAGAAAAATATTTATTTGATTTTTATCTGAACAAGATCTTTCCAGCCATTAAAAGTTTGTGCTCTATGGTAGTATGTGTGTGTGTGTGTGTGTGTGTGTGTGTGTGTGTGTGTGGAGAGAGAGAGAGAGAGAGAGAGAGAGAGAGAGAGAGAGAGAGAACAGTAATAGTAAAAGTAAGAAGCAGTTAGTAAGTTAGTAATTTTGACTGGCAAGACCAAACCTTACCAAACCAAAAACAAACAAACCAAAAATCAACCTGAAAAGGGGTGGAGGTCAGATTGAATGATGCATCGAAGCCAGTGATTTCTTATCTAACTCAAAGGTAGCATTGGGAAAAAGAACTTGAAAAAATACTCACTTCCTTGCTTTACATCCCAATAATTCTACTTTACTCAATCAGAATGGGGCCTACCTAATAACAGTTTCATAAAGCCACTCTGCTCATGTCTATCCTCCTGCAGGAGACTCTAGAGTGGCATCCAGGGATGAATCTGTGCTGGAGGAGAGGAGGAAAGAGTTCCCAGTGGCAGGAAGACGAGTCAGGACATTTTCAGGCTTAACGTCTTGGCGGCTCTGTCCTTTGCTAATGCCCCGTCTTTGCTGAATGGAGTTTTATGTGGACAGGTTTTTTTAAATCGGGAATGAGGTCTAGGGATGGTAAGAAGTGGTGTCATAAGATGGAGCAACCACTGAGAGGTTGCACCAAGAACTCTGCAAAGCTCAGCTATAAGAACAAGAGCCGAAAAGGAAACTGTAGGGAGTTTGATGCCTTGCAGACATCTTGTTGGAATGAACAGTGCACTTCAGGTCAGTGAAAATGTCTATAGAGCAGGCAGACCTGTAAATTTAATTGGAATCAGGAATTTTCCTAATAAAATTCATATTGAGGAAATCTTTAAAAATATTTATTTTGAGAATTCCACACATATAAAGGATGTCTTTTGATCATTCCATCCTTCCTCCCCTCCTCTCAAGATCCTCCTAGACCATCTCACTACTTAATGTTCTCTGTCTGTCTGTCTGTCTGTCTGTCTGTCTGTCTCATAGCTAAATAGTGCTGCCAGTATTTGAACAAGTTGGGGGCTATCTGCTGGAGCTTGGGTAACATTTTAGGAAGTCATCCCTTTGATAGGATTTTTTGAGCTTAATATCTCACTGACTGAGGTATATAGTCAGGTTTGGAAACCCTTTCCTGAGCTATAATAGGCAAACAAATGTAAAATCAGTAGAAGAGACTAAACAGAACAGGATGGGGAAGTGGAGAAAGAGAGAAGATGCAGGAAGAAAAAGGGGGAAACATGGCAGAAAGTAACCCGCAAAAGGACAGAAGAAACTTTCAATGGAAATACAGAGTGTGTCAGTGAGCAGCTGCCGACTGTGATTGGTATCAGTGCAGAAGAAAAGAGGCAGGAGAACAATGACTCCTAATCCACAGGGACCGTAATTACCCCTGCATTCATCGTTTGTATACTAAAAGCAAATTAATTGCAATAAGGCATTGTTGGTGCGTGGCCTCCTCCTGCTTCCATGTTTGCCCCTTTGTGTTCCATGGAATGCTAAACGTTACTGGGGGACAATGTTCCATTCTACTGACATCCTTAATTATACATCAGTCCCATCTGACTTTCAGAGCTTTTGCTGAGAAATTTCCTAAAAAATGAATGCTTTGAATAAGAACATATAAAATAGAGAAGTAAAAAAGCCACTAAATGCATATGATTCCAACACGATTTCCTGTCACTCAGCTCCCAGGGGACACAGTCAGGGTTCTCACTCTGACTCCGATTGAACTGAGTTTATCTAACACTTCAACATGAAGAGGATGCTCGGGAATAGAAGAATAGTGAAGGTTTGTGTTGAAGATATACCGTGTGTGGAAATGCTCTCTGATTAAATGTCAAAATTGAAAAAATATAAGCTGAGCTAAAATTACTTTTCTAAACGTGGCTAGATAACTCATATATGAAATGAAATGTTCCCATTTTGTCTTTCAATGTTCATTTATGCTGTTGCAAGTTTGACTCCTTCTTCCATCAATGCTCTGGCTTAGGAGTGCTCCAGCCTCTAGTGATGTCTGCACACACATTAAGTTTCTTTCTGAAGAGAAACCTCGGTTGTTCGGACCTCATGGACAATTATAAGTGTAGTGTTCATTTAATAAATGGGTAAAATTGTACCATCTCCCATGGGAGACCACTTGGAGTAACATCCATGTCATTTTAAATACAGTCAAGATGTACGCATGAGTTATGAAAGATGAGATTCTCTCTCTCTCTCTCTCTCTCTCTCTCTCTCTCTCTCTCTCTCTCTCTCATACACACACACACGCACACGCACACACACGCACACACACGCACACACGCACACACACGCACACGCACACACACACACACACACACACAAACACACACATACACAAGGTTTCAGAGATCAAGTGTCTTATTTCTAATGTTCCTTGGTTCAACGATGCCCAAAATATCAAGTAGAATTCTTGTCATATTCTTCAGTTTGATAAAAGATTAACAAGGGAAAGTCAAAAGAAAGGAGATAGATGTGCATTCTGCCAGCAAGATTCTGCTGAAGGGACCCTGATATTGCGGCCTCTTGTGAGGCTATGCCAGTGCATGGCAAACACCGAAGTGGATGCCCACAGCCAGCTATTGGATGGAACACAGGGTCCCCAATGGAGGAGCTAGAGAAAGAACCCAAGGAGCTGAAGGGGGCTGCAACCCTGTAGGTGGAACAACAATATGAACTAACCAGTATCCCCTGAGCTTGTGTCTCTAGCTGCATATGTAGCAGAAGATGGCCTAATCGGCCATCACTGGGAAGAGAGGACCCTTGGTCTTGCAAACTTTATATGACCCAGCACAAGGGAATACCTGGGCCAAGTAGTGGGAGTGGGTGGGTAGGGGACCAGGGGTGGGGGGGGCGTATAGGGAACTATCAAGGGAGCATTTGTAATGTAAATAAAGAAAATAATAATAATAATAATAATAATAATAATAATAATAATAATAATAATAATAAAACTTTTTTTTAAAAAAGGAGAGAGATAGAAAGGGACAAAATGAAGATCCACTCTAATTTCTAGAAAGCTTCCTGGTGCTAAGACTGAGACACCATAGAGTCCCACAGAAGGGGATCCGCTGCTTATTCACTTCAGCCAAGCTAAGCACCCTAGCACTGCCAGGCAGTGAGAGTTCTGTGTGACCCCTCTCCGCTCCCGGAGGTTGTTCGACTGCTCCAATTCCTGCCCCTGTGACTTCATCCACTTTACTGCTCTCTACATCTGTTCTTTAGAACTGACAACCCATCCAGTTCATTTCACTCCCTCTAGATCTTTCACACCTCACTTCTTGACCTGTAATGTACACTGGTCTTGCTGTGTCCTGCCTCTACAGAGAATGCAATGCATTTGTGTTGGGGAACACCCAGAATACCTGTAACTTGTGTCTGAAATACACTGAACACTGTGTGTATAGTTATTCTGGAAAGTATGAGTCTTACTGTTCTGTTTTATTTTTTAAAACATTGAACCATCGATTTGGGATTAATATTTTGCCTTCTCCTTTGCAAGGCTTTCCCTTGATTTCTGACTTGTTATATTTATGCTATGGTATCTGTATCATTTCAGACATCTTTAAAAGGTTTGTTTTCTTTATATTTGGGCAAGATCCTATGAGGTAGCCCTAGCTGGTCTGGAACTTACCGTGTAGATCAGACTGTCCTGAGCTCACAGAGATCCAGTTGCCTTGGTTTCCCAAGTTCAGGGGTTAAAGGAATATGTTACCACTTTCCATTCAGTTATCTTTTTGAAAGGGCATCCTCCTTGATTCTGGTGTTATTTAGCAAAAGTAAGGCACATAGAGACAGAAGCATGAGGAAAGGGAGATGATATTTAATTTTAAAGTGGTAATCACAAGTGAACCATAAGCTTGCTAAACTTTTATGATCAGAGCAAGGAGTGCTTTATGCATCTAAATGATAGTTCTAAATACAAATGTGTACTTTTCAAAGATTTCAGCATCATTTTATTTATTATTGTGTGTCCGTGAGTGGATGATTATCATAATGGTGTGAATGATGATGATGATAATGATGATGATGACGACGATGATGATGATGGTGATGTTGGTGATGACAATGATATTGATTGTGATGGTGCACTTGTGTCTCTGTGTGTGTCTGTGTCTTTCTGTGTGCATGTCTGTGTGTGTGTGTCTGTGTCTGTGTGTGTGTGTGTGTGTGTGTCTGTGTCTGTGTCTTTGTATGTGTCTTTGTGTATGTGTCTGTGTGTGTATGCAGGTGTGCTTATGAAATACAAAGAAAACCTTTCTGGAGTCACTTCTCTCCTTCCACCACGGGGTGCAGGGATCAGCTTGGATTGCCTCAGGTTGTTAGGCTAGTGCAGTGAGTACCTTTACCTGTGGAGTCATCTTACCAGCCTGTAACATCAGTATCTTATTCCCATTATGCTAACCTTAGGAAAAGGAGACCCCTTCTGGATATATTTAGAAACAAATAAAATAAAGAATGAGAGAGAACTAGATGCTCTGAGCAGTCAAGTCTGTCTTCTCTGTGTGGTTATGGGGGGGGGGGATCCACATGAAATGTGTTTGCAGGTGTTCTCTTGGTACTCCAGTTTACTATCTCTGCCCTACCACCTGATAGTTGCTCATGTGCCAACCCACATCCATCTTCTATTTGCATACTGCTTCCTTCCACTTCCATGTCATTTAATTTCTCCAACTGGTCAATTTTTTTTTTATTATCCTCATTAAAACAATGAAGACTGACAATCTCTTCTTGTGTTTGTAAAACAGGAAATGATATGAGGAAGATAAAATAGAAAATTTCCAGTAGAACAAATCAAAAGAAAAATTTGGATTTCAAATAACATCAGACTCTGAGAGTTCATGTTTCTATACTGTTCAACCAAACTGTTCATGGGGAATATCCAGGCAGTTGTCTGATTTCTCTGGGCTTCATTAATCTGATCTTGATAATTTAACGTGAGGCATTTCAAAAACCTTTGTTTTATGATTGCTTGCTTAATGTGCACTTCTGTACAAATGTTGTCGAGTCCCTTGTCTTGTGTAGTATAAGGCTTGTTAAAGAAGCTTGGCACTAAGACTTTAAGCCATAGCTCATTCATTATTCACTCAGCAATACATTTTGGAAAGCCAAGATGTAAATGTTCTTTACGTGATGGTGAAGAAGTTACAGGATAGGCTGATCCCGTCTCTAATTTGTTTTATATTCTAGTGGAAAAAAAGAGTCACCAAAGTAGTGAACAATAAGAAAAGTAAAAATGCTTATTTATTTCCTATCATAAAGTTTCCTCTTATCCCATAATGAGAATTGTGTGACATATTTAAAATATTGTCTACTATGTTGGTACATTTTGCACAAATGTAATATTATATTGTAATATAACTATATTAAGAATTCAGGAAGAATAGCATTAGAGGAGAATATAGAAATATCTGAGATTGACTCACTTCTTTGATTTACTTGTGAGACCCTTCTATAAAACATCCCTGAATTTCTGTTTTCTCTTCTCAGTATGACATTAACTAACATTTGCTCTTTTGTTTCATTAATCTCTGAAGCAAATGAGATTATATACACAGAGGTTAAAGTTAAATAATTGCTGTGGTCCAAATGTGTCCCTCTAAAACCTAATCTCAGGAAATTATTTGATGGTGAAAGCTGTAGAAGCTGATTAGGTCATAAAGGTGAAGCCCTTATAAGAGGCATGAGAGATCACTTGTTCCTAAAGGTGTTTGCAGAGGCAGCACAATGACACAACCAATGAATCAGCAAGTGTGGAGCATAGGTCAAATCAGACTGTGTCTTAGTTTCAGACTTCATAGTCTCATTAAATATAAAAAATAATTTCTATTGTTTATAAACTGCCCTCTTAATGTTTTTTGTTGTTATAATAGTCAAAAGACTAAGGCAGTAAGATACAGTAAATAAATGATATTACAAAATCATTGCCTATTTTCAAATTAAACTAAACTTACTCCTTTTTTTCTTAACGCCAGCTGTCATGCAGACAGTTATTTTCCTGAATTTATACATGCAAATATATTTCATAGATATGAAGTGTAGCTAAGTGGATCCAACTTAAAAAGCTTAAGAAGGATCCATGGCTGTAGATACATATGTAGCAGAGGATGACCTCTCCTGACAGCACAGGAGGGGAGGCCCTTGGTCCTAGGGAGGTTTGATGCTCCAGCATAGGGGGATGCTGTAATGGTGGAGTGGGAGAGCATGGGTGGGTGAGGGAGCACCCTCAAACTGGCAAAAGGGAAGGGAGAGGGCGTGTGTGGGGTGGAAGGTTGGATTGGTGGAGAGGTAACCAGGAAGTGTGATATCATCTGAGAAGTAAATGAATGGAATATGAATGAATGAATGAATGAATGAAAGAAAGAAAGAAAGAAAGAAAGAAAGAAAGAAAGAAAGAAAGAAAGAAAGAAAGAAAGAAAGAAAGAAAGAAAGACAGGAAGGAAGGAAGG
>NC_034607.1:47685912-47687061 GCF_900095145.1 Mus pahari
TGTGTGTGTGTGTGTGTGTTCTTCCCTGGAGAAGAGTATTTCTATCCCTCTCAACATTTGTTAGCTTCCTGTAGTTCTTTGCATGGGGTTTAGAGCTCGTGGGCTTTTTTTCTATCCACTTTCAGATATCTATTGCTATCCATATTCAGCTCATGTTTAGGCAATCATGTTTGTGAGACGTAATGGCTTCAACCCCTGGTATTGCAAGAAAACTACCTGATCCTTCTATTCCTCCTATTTTTACAATCATTTTACTTCCTCTTCTGCAATATTTCCTGAACCTTATGTGCAGGACTTGTTTTCTAGGTATAACATCATAACTACATTTTTATTCATTGTAGTTATCTATAGTGGGCTCTGTCACAATGAAAAGTTTCTTTGATGATGGACGATGAGTTTGCTGTGGATACAAGGGCAAATATTAGAGTATAATTAAGGATTATCCTGCTTCAATAAGGTGGTAGTTGTAGGTTTATATTCAACAGCCATGTCTTCAGTAGCCCTGGGAAGTTGGCTTTATTTTCAGCGTTAGTCATTGTTTCTTCCTGTTGATTGATTTTAATTCAACTAGTAAGCTGTTGGTTACCACCACGGTATGTATGACACTACTACACACTTGGGTTATTAAACCACAGTGGCTTAGTGGTTCACAGGCAACAATGCTGGGTGGGACTGCTGATTGCTTTTCTCCTTTGAAACTTACATGACACTTTCAAGTTCCATAGAAACTACTTATCATGGAGAAGGTTTTCCTGTTAGGTCCAGCTCAGGGGCCTCTGGGCCATGTATCTGAAGTGCATAGAGTCTTTGTCTTCCGCAATATAGGGCTTACTTAAAATGTGACATTTCTATGAATTTGATGTAAATAGAGACCGATTGTTGATGAACATTTTAACCTAAAGCTTTATACAAAAAGAAGAGAACTAGAAAAACTACAAGGAATGATCATTTTTTTCAAACTTTGAATTTGTTTTCTAGAACAAGCTTGTAACTCTCGAGTTAAGAAATATGGATTAACCAGGCGTGGTGGCGCACTCCTTTAAGCCCAGCACTTGGGAGGCAGAGGCAGGCGGATTTCTGAGTTCGAGGCTAGCCTGGTCTACAGAGTGAGTTCCAGGACAGCCAGGGCTACACAGAGAAACCCTGTCT
>NC_034607.1:47687086-47707180 GCF_900095145.1 Mus pahari
AAAGAAAGAAAGAAAGAAAGAAAGAAAGAAAGAAAGAAAGAAAGAAAGAAAGATGGATCAGTTTCATGAGGTTATTAATTGTTTATTAATTGTTGATCTTAGTGCTATTGATGTTCTGGTCAGGACTTTGTCTCCTGTGCCAATGTGTTCAAGACAGTTCCCTACTTTCTCTTCCATTAGATTTAGTGTGTACAGTTTTATGTTGAGGTCTTTGATCCACGTGGACTTCAGTTTTGTACAGGGTGACAGATCTATATCTATTTGCATTCTTTTACATTTCAATTCTTCTACATATACCCAGTTAGTCCAGCACCATTTGTTGAAGATGTCTGTTTTTTTCCATTGTATGGTTTTGGCTTCTTTGTCCAATATTTAGTGTCCATAGGTGTGTGAGTTTATTTCTGGGTTTTTGATTTCATTCTTCAACTTGTCTGTTTTTATGCCAGTACCATCTGTATTGTGTTAATATTGCTCTGTAGTACAGATTGAAATTAGGGATGGTGATTCCTACAGAATTCTTTTATTGTATAGAATTGTTTTGGCTATCCTGCATTTTTATTTTTCTATATGACGTTGAGAATTGCTCATTCAAGGTCTGTAAAAAGTTGTGTTGAAATTTTGATGGAGATTGCTCTGCAAAAGTAGATTGCTTTTGGTAAGATGTCATTTTCACTGTTAATTCTATTGAGTCATAAGCATGATGAGGCCAGCAAACACTGTGTATGTCAACCTAGGCTTCTCAGTTGCTGTGGAGTTGATATGCCTGTAAATTGATATTTGCTTAGAACATGTTTTGTGGAATTTTAATGTTTGTTCACTTTGACATTTTAGCCACATTGGTTATTTTTGTAGTTCACAGAGGTCACAGATAGGCAAGATTAATGACTCTTTATCCTACTTAGAGGTAATTACTCATCCATGTTCATTTCTTCTCTATTCAAAAATAGCCAGAAATATAAACAGTCCAAATAGTCCGGATGTCCATCAGCTGAATATGGCTAGTAAAAATGTGGTATATTTACACAAAGGAATATTGTCTAGCTGTTAAGAAAAATGAAATCAATGAAGTTTGTAGCTAAATTAATAGGACTGGAAGAGATCATTCTGAGTGAGTTATCCCGGACTCAGAAAGACAAACATCACATTTTCCCCCATACGTTGACGCTAGCTTTGAGTCTTTAGATTTGTATGCTTAATTTTGACTACCCATAGAGTCCAGACACTAGTAAGAATGACAATTTTCCAAGAGAACTAAGGATGGGAGTGATGCAAAAGATGGATGGGAAATAATGTAGCAAGAAGTATACCTGGGGTAGGGGATGGGAAGGTGGTATGGGGGAATAGTGTGGAGAAGAATAACTAATATTAAAGACCTTTTATAACATCATACTGAAGCCTACTACTGTAGAAGTACATATACATATACACACACATACATGTAGATAATATATTCATACATATATACACACATATATGTGTATATAAATGTATATATAAATGCTTTAAGTTGTCTTCAGCAACATTTACTCAACTAACTGAATGTCTCAAAATCACTGACCAGAACAAATGTTGCTGAAGGCCTAGAGCACGTAGGAATCTCTTTAATTTATGGTGCAACTACACTGGAGCACTGGGCTATTGAACAGAACTTTATTATCTGTGTATCTCTTTACTTTACATTCATCTATAGTAAATAAAATACATGCCTGCAGGAAAACCCATGATTAATCAAAGCAGATTGAGTTCTAAGATTTATGCACATAGTGAGCATATTCATCAGACACTGAATTAATAGCAAACCATAGAATATATATATATATATATATATATATATATATATATATATATATACTTCAAGATATTACTGTTTAGTAAAAATGAATGGCTACATATGAAGCAAGTTTGGATGAATCTCAGAGTAAGTATATAGAATAAAATTAAGCCAGTAAAAGAGAACTCATATGCATGTGTTTAGTAGATGCTTCAATTCTGTAAATTCAATATATTAAAATTGATTTCTGTTGAGAGAATACGTGGTTATGGAGACCAGGAGAAAAGGAAGAAATATTGCCAAAAAAAATGGGCACAGGAAATAACCTTCTGTGATGCATTCCTTCATTATCTTCACTCATTGCCATTTTTATTTACAAGCATTAACTTATGCCCACCTTGTCACATTGACTGAATTATACTTGGCCAATATTACACTTTTCAAAGGGAAAAGTGCTTTCTTGGGCAAGAACAGAGTGAACTAATTCTCTCCAGTCGTTTTGTAATGTTAGGCTAAATGAGATCTTTCTGGAAGACAAATAGAACAGTGGAATAAAATAGAAATTCCAGAAAAAGACCCAAGCATATGTGGAGTCTTCATTTTTTTAAAAAAAGGTGCTACTCTGAAGCTGAGGAAGGAAAATATTTTTTATTATATCTCACTTGGCCATTTTATACTCATAAGAATGAAAAGAAAATATTAAAACAACCAACGTACTATTTAGTACTTGTAAACATAGTACATAGCAAAGTCACTACCAATGATATAGTCACTACCAATCACAGTTGCCATTTCTGCGTGTGGAAGGTCATGAATGAGGACTAGCAAAATCTGCTGTCTTGGCAATTTTACACTAAACTATGCAGTATTAACTATACAGGCATTATGCTGGACAATAGATCTCCAATACTTTTAATCTAACTACCAAAAGTTTATACTGCCACATTGGCAATGTTTTTGTCTCTTCTGCATTCACGTGCTAGGAATGTGAGCCATGGTGGATTAATATTGGGAAATAGAGCTTTGTGGGAGGTGCTAGGTTATGAAAAGACTTGTGGGTTACGTCCTGTTTTACTGCATTTCTTTATGTGAGAATTTCTTTTCTGAAAAAGGATTCAGCATTCACAGGTACTATATTGAATGTGGCATTGAACCTTCCAGAATCTTGGTCTTTGGCATTCCAAGTTTCAAAAAATGTGAGAGTAATTTTCTGTTTCTACAAAATTCCTCAGCCTCATCTGTTGTATAGTGATACAAACCAGAGTCAGGCATAAAGCATTTGTGTGTGTGTGTGTGCTTGTGTGTGTGTGTGTGTGTGTGTGTGTGTGTATGTGTGTGTGTAAGGATAATTTGTTTACATTCTTCCTGAAATTGTAAACTCCTAGAGGAAAACAAAAGGAAACTCCTTAACATTGGTCAACTGCTCAGCCAGAATCCCATGAGTTAGTTTTAATTGTCAAATTGACACAACTTCAAGTCACCAGTGAAGACAGTCTCAATAATGGTTGTCTGTATTGTATTTGCCTGTAGTCTTGTCAGTGAGGAGTTGTCTTCATTAAGCTAACTGGTATGGGAAGCCCCTGCCCACTGTTCTACTATTGCTGTGATAAAAACTCCTTGATGAAAATGTCTTAAGAAATGAAGCAGTTATTTTGGATCATAGGAAGGAAGTCACGGGATCAGGGTCTTGAGGCAGCTGCAATTTTTACATCCCACTTCAATTAGACCTAGTCTAGAAAATCCTTCACAAGTATGTCAAGGGCTAACATAATCTAGAAAACCCGTTTTAGCTGTTCTCAGATACTTGTCTCTTAAAGAATTTCAGATCCTATCAAAAATACAGTGAATATCAGTGAATAGTAACTGGCATGCATGGAAGACCACACCCATATATTAGCATTTCTTCATCCTTAATCAATATAATTATAACTTAATTCCATGTTTAAAAATATTTTAGGATGTAAATATATATATATATGCATATTTACAATCATATAATAATATATAATAATTATGTGTCTTAACTGTTAAATTTGTATTTTTGAAATGTGTACAAATATAAATATCCTTTCTATGTGAGAGCATTTTACATTTAATGTTATTTTTTTATATTCATCCATATTGACATTTTCTACCTTATTTTTCCAGTATTATATTTTATTGTTTGAATGTACCAACATATACCTGTATATTCTTATGCTTATGCGTGTTTGAGTTTCTGTAATTTTGGAGCTAGTATTCTACAGATATTTTTATAGGTTTCCCAGGAACATACTGAAGACATCGCTAAGTGACTTTCCTAGAAATAGCTCCTAGTGTTGGATTTGCACATTAATAAACTCTTGTGCTGGCTGTGCCTGTCACTCTGTGGCCTCCTAAATAATGGCTGCCATCAGACCTCTGCTGAAGATCTTGCCTTCTTGCCCTTTTGTTGTTTCTACAAACTGGTGGTCATAAGCTGTCATAGATAAACACACACACACGTACATATATAATTTCATATATATAACATAGAATTTCATATGTGAATATGTGTGTATATTGTGACTTTTTTGTTTTATATATATGAACACACATTTTATTGAATGTTCATTTCACTTTATTAAAGTTTGGATTTGCATTTACATGATCCTTAATATGATAAAACTTGGTGTTTTTTTTTTCTTTGTCCTTAATAGTTTACTCATATGCAAAACACATTTCACAAAATAAAGTTGATATTCTGTCTTCTTTTTCTTTTGGATGATGTTCGAATACTGGAACACAAAGAGACTCAAACTGGAAAATGTCTAGCTGACATAGCAAAAAGAGAGAAAAAAATTCAATGTGTTTAAGTTATTTTTTATTGATAAAGGATTTTAGCATTGTATGCAATAATTTTATGTAGAACCTCTTCACTCTGAATTATAGTGGTGAGGAATGGCTGACTGCATTAATTTTATTATTTGTAGATGAGCTAGTTGGAGACATCAGACTTTAATAACTCCGGATAGCTATAGGACCCGACATGTAGCAGCTGTGCAATGAAAATATTTTTAAAGAAATGAATTGATTCCTTTAATATGAAGCATGAAGAACTGTGAAAGATTAAACATCACTGAAGTTTAAGTTAAACATTCTTGAAAATATCCATCAGCAGGACAGTGCTTTTAGGCAATATAAATATTACATTCAGAAGAAGACACCAATATTATAAGATGTATGATCCCCTGTTGAAATATAGCAAGGTTTAGATAGACCATTATACAATGAGTAAGCTATACACCTTTCCTCTGGCTTCCTGCCATATTGGTCATATGTTCTATGTTGGAAGCAGACAAGAAGTTGACTTTGAATAGCACTTTCTATTTTCTGACATGGTCCAGATGCTTTCCTGAGTAGTAATCTAATGTGTAAGTGTTGGGATGACATGACGAAGCAACCAAGGGGAAAGAAATGTGTTCCTTAAAATAGTGAAATGATTCCACTGGAAGGCAGAATAATGTAGGACTTCTGAGATATATGACTCAACTTTTCTTCCAGAGATGTGCATCAACTCAAAGTAACACTCTCCATATTCAATCTCATTTATACTTAAATTGCTTTATTAACCATACTCCATCACTCAGTAGAACAGAGCAGCTCTACGATTCGTTGGACCTAAAACCAAGAAAAAGATCTCAATATTACCACAAGACTACAGTTAGAAATCCCATACCCTTTGAAAGCATATTTTATTTTAGTTTGACAATAACAATTTTATTTTAGAATTTGGAAGACAACATTTGAATTATGATGGATTCCAATTATGGTTATTAAGATATTTGAGGAAAAAAATTTATATCCATTTTTAGCATATACAAACCTACTATGGAAATAGCATTAGTTATCTCTTGCTTTTTTAAGATATATGGAGAATACAGACTTAATGCACCTGAGAACTAGGCAGATAGTGAATAATTCAAATCCATACAGCAAGAATAAGACAGATTTTTACAGATAAACACCCCAAGAACTTTCAGGTGGCTTGAGAATGAACTCTCACATCCCAGAAAATCTCAAAGTGGTAACGAAGAATTCCTTGGGAGTTTAGAAATTGAAGAGTTTAATTTTGACATTTTCCTTCATGAAGGTAATATTTAGTAATAAAAATCAGCTCTTAACACAAATTTTCTACCATGATCCTACTGCAATAAGATAAGTAGAGTGTGGTTTTGCTCTGTAGTTCTTTTAGAAGATGTGAATTTGCTTACAGGTCTGTGGAAACAGTTTTGTATATAGCCTTTTGCCAGAAGCACAGAATTATTTAGTGCTCAATGTAATTGCATCTTGGAGGAGATAACAGACAGCGTGTTGACTCGTATTGCCAAAAATAAAGCTTTTAGGTTTCCTGCGAGCACATCTAAAAATATTGGGTCTTGTTTGAAGATTATCTAGTCCACCAAAGAATCTCTCTCTCTCTCTCTCTCTCTCTCTCTCTCTCTCTCTCAAATAGAAACATTTATTTATAAGTGCGAGGTGTGAAGTTTTCATATTTTTCCAAGACACTGGGAGCTAGCAAAATTATATGAATAAAAATGTAATTTACTAAAAATTTTGATAATGTTTAAGTGCTAGTTTCAATTTTGGTGTTATTTTAAATTGTTTTGCAAATAAAGATTGCGAAGTCTTTAGTATATTCAGATATATGTCATGATAAAGATGGTGTCTACTTCCTGGTTTTGGTGTATAATAATCAATATTCTTTTGTTTTTGAGGAATAAATATTTCATGATGACTGATTGGCTTTACCAACACCCCTCCCAGGAAACCCAATTAAACTCTTAGATTAGTTACCTCTTTTGGACTGATATAAACAAAATTTAGCACAGTCCTTTAGTATATACAGCAATGAATTGATTGTGTATTTTAAAATTTACCATGTCAGCTATTTCTTAGAAAATTGTAAGAAAATGAATCAGTTTTCACCACCACACTTATGGAATTGAGTGTATTTACATATAGAATCCTTTTTTTTTACAATTTAGACATGAATCATGCCTGGTAATTTAGTGTAAGAAATCTCAGAGCGTAGGGAAGCTTGGGAGGATAGGTCTTCTGTAGATCAGATCCCGAATGGGAAGCTCACCATTAGACAGCCATATGATATTCCCCCTTTTCAGGTCAATTGATTTTGCAGTGTTGTCTCTTTGTCTTTCCTTTCTTCTACATATGCTTTGCATTTAAATCTACTCTTAAGAATAAGGAGAAAACTTTAGTATCATTTTTGAAAGTTTTGAAATTATTTTAGATAGCCATTAGTAAATTATAGACAAGTTATTTCTAAAGTCAGATGAATCACTGTACCGTCCTGATGTCTGTTGATAAGCTGATAAGTGATAGAGAAAAAAAGAGACAGAGAGAGAGAGAGAGAGAGAGAGAGAGAGAGAGAGAGAGAGAGAGAATGAGATTCTCAAGAGTGAACCTCAATTAAGGGAATGCTTCTATCAGACCAGCCTCTGGGGCATTTTCCTGATATATGACTGATGTGGCCACCGTGTTATGGACAGGTGGTCCTGGGTGCTATAAGAAAGAAGGCTTCTGGGGGAATCACCATCCCTGACCTCAAGCTGAATTACAGAGCAATAGTGATGAAAAAACTGCATGGTACTGGTACAAAGACGGGTAGGTAGATCAATGGAACAGAATTGAAGAACCAGAAATGAACCCACACACCTATGGTCACTTAATCTTTGACAAAAGAGCCAAAACCATCCAGTAGAAAAAAGACAGCATTTTAAACAAATGGTGCTGGTGCAACTGGTGGTCAGCATGTAGAAAAATGCAAATCGACCCAATCTTATTTTCTTGTACAAAGCTCAAGTCCAAGTGGGTCAAGGACCTCCACATAAAACCAGATACACTGAAACTTATAGAGGAGAAAGTGGGGAGGAGCCTCGAGCACATGGGCACAGAGTAAAAATTTCCTGAACAGAACACCAATGACTTTAAGATCAAGAATCGACAAATGGAGCCTCATAAAATTGCAAAGCTTCTGTGGGGCAAAGGACACTGTCAATAGGACAAAACAGCAATCAACAGATTGGGAAAATATTTAACAATCCTACATCTGATGAGAGCTAATATCCAATATATACAAAGAATTCAAGAAGTTAGACTCCATAGGATCAAATAACCCTATTAAAAATGGGGTACAGAGCCAAACAAAGAGTTTTCAATGAGGAATGTCAAATGGCCGAGAAGCACCTAAAGAAATGTTCAACATTCTTAATAGTCAGGGAAAATCAAATCAAAACAACCCTGAGATTCCACCTCGCACCAGTCAGAATGGCTAAGATCAAAAACTCAGGTGACAGCAGATGCTGACAAGGATGTGGAGAAAGAGGAACACTCCTCCTCCATTGTTGGTGGGATTGCAAGCTGGTACAACCACACTGGAAATCAGCTTAGTGGTTCCTCAGAAAATTGGATACAGTACTACCGGAAGATCCAGCAATACCTTTCCTGGGCATATACCCAGAAGATATCCCAACTATTAATAAGGACACATGCTCCACTATGTTCATAGCAGCCTTGTTTATAGTAGCCAGAAGCTGTAAAGAACCCAGATGTCCTTCAACAGAGGAATGGATACAGAAAATGTGGTACATTTACACAATGGAGTACTATTCAGCTATTAAAAATGATGGATTCATGAAATTCTTAGGCAAATGGATGGATCTAGAAAATACCATTCTGAGTGAGGTAACCCAATCACAAAAGAACACACATGGTGTGCAATAACTGGTAAGTGGGTATTAGCCCAAAAGCTCCAAATAACCAGGATACAATTCACAGACCACATGAAGCTCAATAAAAAGGAAGACCAAAGTGTGGGTGCTTCGGTCCTTCCCCAGAGCTGGTCAGCTCGCTGGCTCTCCTATTCTTATCTTTCGAGCAGGACCAGTTCTACTCTGCTGCCCAAGCAAGGTGCAGAACCCACTCTACAGAGTGGGTTAGTCTCTAAGGGACATGCCAAGTTCTCTCACTCTCATGGCCCTGAGGCCAGATCTCCTGCCTGCCATAGGTGGCAAGGGGAGGGTATCTCTATTCTTCTGTGCCACTGCACATCAGTCAAGAGGGAGTGACAGCTCTGCTGCAGTTAGACACGTGGGGCCAGCTCATCTGCAATCCCCATATCCACGGTCAATTCTACTGTGCTGCTCAGGCAAGGTGCAGGTCCCGCTCTTTCAAGCGCTGTAGTAAGTGAGGAGCAGGACCAGTTCATGTAGAATCATGACCTTGGAACCAGCTCACCTGAGACCAGACCACCAGGTCAGCTCTACTGTGCTGCCTACGTGAGGTACAAAGCTCACTCTTCCTCATGCCTCAGCAGGTGAGGGGCGGGGGCAACTCTCCTGATCTCTTGAATTCCTAAATCTCTGAATTGCTATTGGTCTGTTATCAAAATTATTTTGATTTGGATTATATATTTAAATATATTTAAAATACGTTATTTGCAATTTGATTTGGTGGTTCTACTTGTATACCCTTGACCAAAGACTGGTTTTCTTCTATTTGGTGAAGGTCATAATCTCCGTCCCAGCTCCTGCTTCAGGAAACCCATGGTACAGTCTTTCAGTCTATTCAGAAAAGTATGTGGAATAAAAACTAAAGGTGGTGTGTGGCTCCAATGAACCAATGACTTCCTCACACAATAGGGCTAGTACATATGAAATCACAGAGACTGACAGTACTAAAGAGCCCTGCAAAATTTAAATCAGACTAAGGCCCAGCAATGAGGAGAAGGGTTAGAAGGTTGAAGTCCCACCTTTAACCTGCTGAGAAAAAGCAGTTTTCTCTAATGAAGTCTCACCATAGTCCAGGGCAGGCTCCTTGTCAACACAAAATGGACTTCATGTTTTCTTATCCTTTCCTTTTGGCCTATTTTATATGTTTCATTTGTTTTGAGGGAGAGATCGAGACAGATAGAAATAACACCAAGTTGGGTAGGTAGAGAGGTGGAGTGGATCTATGAGAAGGGAAAGTGTGTGATCAAAGTATATTGGATAGAAAGTTTTAAATCAAAAGTATAAAACATTAAAATGAAAATAATAGTGTGTGTGTGTGTGTGTGTGTGTGTGTGTGTGTGTGTACTATGTGTGTATGAAGTCAGAGGATAACTTTTAAGTTGTATCTCTCCTACCACTATCAGTTCTGTGGTGTAGATCAGACAATGAGGCTTCTAAAGCAAGTGCTTTACTTGCTGAGCCATCTTGCTGGCCCAAGTCCACAATTTCTTCCAGGTTCTAATTGCTCCTAATTTATACATTTCTTTACTTATATTATATATTCCTTCCTTTATGTATTATAACACCCAAGAAAATTGTTCCATAATTTAAGCTAGAGTGAATTGAAAATTGCAACATATTTTGTTCATTTATTCTATTTGCATATCCTTTCTTATGTGTAAATTACATACTATACAGCAAATTGTGCAAAAATCAAACATATAGTTTAAAAACTACATATAAATAGATGTTCATAAAATCACCACTAGGAAAGTAAAATTAGAACTTTAATCTCCCTTAAATCAGCATGGAAAAGAAATTTCTTTAAAACATGCAATTATAGAAAAGCTTTCAATTGAGTTTAGAAGTTACTTTATGCCTGATACAGAAGCACATTTGAAGGTCTTTCCTGCACAGGTCAGAAAAGGAATGGAGTAACTGATCCTAGCATGTTCTTAAATCTTATTAATTTTATCTTTGAGCCCCCAGCCCCTGCTGTTTTCTCTGAGCACCTGGCCATGGTCTCCTGCCTCTGAGAAGTTCCTGCTGGCTTTAATCTAAATACCTTAGTGTTTTTGTGGGTATGCAGAAACTTAGAGGTTTGGGCAAAATTACTTTGTCAATGTATCATTGAAAGCTGTTATGAGGAAGTTTATTAAGCGCTTGCTAGATATTCACTGTAGGCAGTTTCAGAAAAAAAAAAATTATGTGGAATGATCTCTGCTCCATGCAGTCAATGACCTCAGATCTCAACCAATTCTATGTCCTTAATGTCCAGTTGAGTGAATGTGACCACCAAATATATGCAGCCTTACAGTACGGAAGGTAATGAGGATGTGTTTACTTCAGCACAAACTTACTTTCTCCATTTTGGATTGTTGTACTATAACACCTCAGTCCTACTGGTGTCTCACAGAAGTGCTAAAGAAACAAACAAAACTTGAATGTTTCCTATACATTTTGTATGTCTGCATAAGGGTGGACACACACTTACCAGAGCATATATCTGGAGGTCAGGGGGTAAGTTGCCAGAGGCTTAAAGTCTGGTCCGCATGCAATCACATGGTTTTAGGGACCCAGCTTTAGTACATAGATTTGGTCTCTGCTTTTTTTCCTTTGGTTGTTTAAAAAGCCTTGTACTTTGTCAAACTTCTTCGCTCAAGGCTTGGAGATCTATTCAGAAAAGAATGTGGAAAGACTGTAAAACTAAAGGTGGTGGGTGGCTCCAATGAGCCAGTGTTTTCTTCACACAACAGGGCTAATACATATGAAATCACAGAGACTGACAGTGCTAAGGAGCCCTGCAAAGGTTAAATCAGACTAAGTGCATGGCTTTTGCATATTGAATCAGTACAGATTTTCTACTCACAGTTTTAGTTTTTGTAAGTAAGGATGGGCCATGTGGGAATTCTCTAGAGATAATCCGAGCATCCCCAGATACTTGATTCTCCCACTCTGCAGGGATTTATCTAGCAGTTGTTCCAAGACTTCTCCCTATAGCTTGAGTGAACTGATAGGTAATCCTGGGAGTTTTTCCTAAGGCATTGTTTAGTAGTAGAGAGCTTTTGCTTGAACTATGCTGATACTATTAGTCCCCACCCTTCTGAGTATGTGATCTTCTTCAGGCAATGCCTTTTTTCCATTTCATTCTATCTATATTGTGATTGCTGGAGACATCACTGGCACATGTAGGCCTTCTATCACTAAATGGAAAAAGCATTAGCAATATTTTAAATATATGGTCACTTACCTTTCCCTCTACAGCTATATTCTATCTTTGAGGGACGGGTATTGACATTGGAATCTTCTATCATTGTTTTCCATGATAACTATTTTACAAACATTAGGGGAAATTTTGTCTTTTTTTTTTTTTCATTTCTTTTTAAAGATCTCTTTATCTTTATTATACATGTAGTTGGTTTACGGGCATTTCTGTGCACCACATATATTCAGCATACACAGAACTCAGAAGAGGACACAAGTTTCCGCCACCCTACCCTCGGAAACTGATAATGAGGGATATAAACCAGCATGTGAGTGTTGGGGACAAAGCCTTGGTCCTCTGCAAGATCTGCAAGTGCTCTTGACTCGTGAGTCACCTTTCAGGCCCTGACTTTTCTTTTGTTAGCTGATGACTTGCAATTTTAACTCTACTCTTCCACCAATACATTGAGATATAGTTTCCAATTTACCTTTACAATAGATGTTATATAAATAAATAATGTGTCATATATATTTATATAAGTAAGTTGGTGCATCAATGTGTTGAGTTAGCTTTAAAAAACATCGTTCTGTATTTATTAAGGGTAAAAATCTGGTAACAATTACTCATCCAAATCTTAGAAGGCATGTGGTAGTCAAATGTCTGAATATGTTTGTCAACACCACTCGTTATACAATTGCTTTTCCTGATTTTATGGGGGTAACAGTTTCATGACATGGAGACAGGGTTAAGAATCAGTTGACCTCACACTCTTATTATATGGAGGGTATCTCAGTATTTCAGCATCAACTAGGTGAGCCATCTATTTATTTTTTGTTATTGTTTCAATTGTCATTGTTGTGTACATTCATTTCACATGGCCTGTATTGCTCCGAAATTGCTCTCTCCTCCCCGTGGCTAGCTGCTTCCAAGTCCATTCAGCACTCCCAAATTTCCACAGCTAGTTGGGGGCACATTCTCACCAACCCGATGCTCGGCTGCGGTTCGCTTTCCCTGCATCTCGATTGAGTCACTTCAAAATGGAAAACACCAGACAATCTTAGTTTAGAATCAACAGATAATACAGTCTCTGAGTGCTGAGCGTGGAATCTAGCATCCCCAATTCACCAACTATTATATGTTAGAAATCTTGTGGTGGATTCTGGTGGACTCTTCCATGGGAACAGCCCCAGTCCTATATCTCCTCCGCTTCATTCACGCCTCCCCATCTGAAATGCCTTTTTTTCCCTTGTGCTCCCTCTTCCTCCCTGGACCCAGAAGTCCCACCTCCCCCTTGCCCAGGCTTCTGGTTATTTATATTATTTAATCAATTAGGGGAAAATTCCACTACAGTAATGTGTTATATAAAGTGATTTTCATCTAACTACACATTGTTTGTTGAACATAGCTCCTATTTTTCTTATCCTTCTGCTACTATAGAAATCAATATGGAAATTTTTATTTAAAAAATAAAACTAAAAATAGGTAAGCCTTGACAATCCCAGTTTTCTGTGTTTTATGGAAAAGGAGGAATTCTGAGAGATCCGAATGATGACTAGGATGTGAGTCACTGCTAGTTGGAAGACAGGGTAGCTACATGGAAAGGATGAAGATGCCACGTCAGAGTCAGAACACCGTCTGGCTCACAGTCTGCAAGGTGAAGTGACTTCCAGAACTATGGGCATAAGAATTCAAGTGCTAGTAAAAGTCTGAGCAACACTCATATACCAAATAAGAATATGGTTGTGAAATCCTTAACGGATAGCCAGTCATGGTCTCCCCAAACTAACCAATAGAGTGTAAACTGAAAAATGACTCCTGCTTTAGTTGTATTGACATGCAATAATGAAAGATGGGTGCAAGGGACAGTTAAAACATCTGCTGGCAAACTTGAAAGGTACTTCCAGACTTGGTGACCTATGTGTGACACTGTGTGGCATATTTAAGAACTGACTTTCTTTCCCACAATGGACACATTTACAGACACAGTCTTCTAAATTCCATGTTCTATTCTATTTAGAAGGTCCTGGTTCTGTCAGGTCCCACCCTGACCAAACCATTTCTGTTTCCATCAACACTCAGAGCAGATCTGTGACTCCATAGGCGCTCACTCCGTTTAGTACTCTCTCATTCCCACTTCCTGGCCTTTCCTTCTCCCCCTTCCTCTCTGACATGACTCCCCTGCCGCCCCCCATAACTTTGATGAATTTGGGAATGTCTGGGCATAATTTTTCACATATTAATAAATTTTATTTCTTTTAGAAATAATCTGGAGCATTTATGACTAATGACAGCAGCTATTAACAAAATTGAAATGAAATCTAGTAAATAGTCCATATATAAAATAGACCTTTTCATCTTAGAGTATAACATCTTAATCCTTCATGCTTTAGTCAAATTCTCTTTTAGATGATACCATGTGATACTTTATCATCTTTCCCTATGCTTGCATGAATAGATTTTATAGTTTATAAATGTGACTCCAATCCTATTCCCTGTGAAATATTTCTTTCATGAAAACCAATTTTATTTTTCTTTCCTGTAATCATATTCTTTGTACTAAAACAAATGATTAAATTGATTTATACTGTATAAAAGTATAGTAGTATAAAAGGATCAAGAGCATGAGGTTTCACTGTCTCCATAAATTATATTTATGATTAAAAGTTTATTTTAGTAATAACGAAGCTTCTTTTGAAATGTGTAGTTATAAAACATAAAATCTTTTTTCCCCATTATTTTTTAATTCACATTGCCCGATTTAAAAATTGGGTACTGAGCTAAACAGACAATTCTCAACAGAGAATTTTGAATGTCCTAGAAGCACTTTAAAATGTGCAACATCCTTAGTAATCAGGGGAATCTAAATCAAAATGATTCTGATATTCCATCTAACACCCATCAGAATGGCTAAGATAAAAACTCAAGTAGCATGCTGGCATGCATGTGGAGCAAGAGGAACATTCCTCCATTGCTGGTGGGATTACAAACTTGTACAACCACTTTGGAAATCAGTTTAGCAGTTTCTGTTTTCAGAGACTCCAGAAGAGGGAGTCAGCTCTCGTTAAGGACAGTTGTGAGCCACCATATGGCTGCTGAAGATTTGAACTCAGGACCGTGGGAAGAATAGTTGGTGCTCTTAACTACTGAGCCATCTCACCAGCAGTTTAGCAGTTTCTCAGAAAACTGGGAAGAGTTCAGCCTCAAGACTGAACTATACTACTCTTGGGCATATACTCCAAAGATGCCCCACACTACCACAGGGACACTTACCAAACATGTTCATAGCAGCTTTATTTGTAATAGTCCTTGATGTCTCTCAAATGAAGAATGGATATAGAAAATGTGGTACATCTACACAATGAAATACTATTCAGGCATTAAAAACAAAGACATCATGGATTTTTGCAGGCAAATTGATGGAACTTAAGAATATCATCCTGCGTGAGGTAACCCAGACACCAGAGGTTCTACTTAGTGATAAGTGGATATTAGCAGTAAAATACAGGATAAACATGATATATTTCACAGACCCAAAGAAGCTAAACAAGAAGGAAGGCTCAAGTGAGGATCCTTGAATCCTACTTATAAGGGGGTGGGGGATAAAACAGTCACAGGAGGCAGATGGAGAGAGGGAATTGGGTGGAAGAGGTGGTGGAGAGGAGGATGGTGGGGTCTGGGATCAGGTGTGCAAAGACAAAGGAGAGAGGGCCAAGAGAATGAAGGAAAATCTGCAGCTGGTGGGGGTAGGGAGTACGGGGTGTTTCTAACACCTGCAAGACACCTGGACTAGAGGAGCCTCCCAGGAATCAAGGAGAGTGGTCTTAGCTAAACCTCAGAGTAGGGAAAATATGGAGCCTGAAGAAGCCACCTCCTGTAGCCAGGCAGGAACCCTATCAGAGTGTTAGGGACACCAATCCACGCAGAAATCGTTTGACCCCAAATTTGTCCTGTCTATAAGAAATTCAGGAATGGGGGATAGAGCAGATACTGAGAGAATGGCCAAACAATAACCAGCCCGATTTGAGACCCATCCCATGGGCAAGCCCCAGTCCCTGATGCTTTTAATTGATACTCTGTTATGCTTGCAGGCCAGAATCTAGTAAAACTGTCCTCTGAGAGGATCCACCCAGCAGCTGACAGAAGCAGATGTAGAGACCCACAGCTTGACATTGGATGGAGCTCCAGGATTCCTATGGGGGGCACAATTAAGGTCCCAAAGGGGATAGGAACACTGTGAAATATTTCTAAATAGAAAACAGTTAATACCTAAGATATGAGTGAGAAGGCATTGACCTACCACGTCCTTTACCTCCTTTCATTCCATTTCTCCCACTAACACTAGGTCATTTCAAGGCATTACAATTTCAGGAACATCACAAACACAGGAAAAGGAAATCAAGTTTTGAGGGAAAAATATCTTTATTTACTGCCAAAAATTTGTCTTACCAAGTCTGGAGAGTCAGTTCTAAAAAAGCAACAAAACACAAAATGAAAACAAGAACAAAAATGGAGCTGATGCAGAATAAATGAACGGGATGGTGATGGTGGGTAAGGTTGCTACTCCCAAATTGTTGTGAAATGTTTGCTTAGAAAATGTGGTGTTATTGTACTTATCCTTAGCAACTGAGTTTCAATTGCATCTTGTTCTCAGACAAACGTGTAAGTATAGTTCATTAAAAATAACATGTTATCCATTGCAAAATAGTGTCGACTTTTTTCTGTGATTATCATCTTGTAGAAGATCTAGAGTATTAGAGGTAATCTGAGAGAACTTTGAGTTTTACAGAAGTAAATAATATTGTAATTTCTCCTCAACATGTCCCAAATTGCCCCACTACCAATTTGCAACAGAAAGTCACAAAAACAGACTGCTTGCAAAACTATGCTTAGACATACATCCTTGTATACAAACCACATTTGTTCAGAACAAAGACACAGTTGCAGATAGTATCACAAGTAAGACAAATTGACAAATTTGTTGAAAATATTTTTATATTAAAACTATTGATCATTGAAATTGAAAACAGAAAAATGACTAAGGCAACACCTCCTACCTGCAGGGTAGTTGGAGTTATGTGAAGTAGACCTCCCAAAGATCTAATGTAATCTATTGTTACACACAAAAATAGTTTTCAGAATCCTTTACAATACCCTTTCACCCTCCCAAATCACAAATTAGTCTCTCCTAAGCCACAAAAAACATAAAAGGAAACAAACAAACAAACAAACATGACCCCCCCCCCAGCAATTTGAGGCATATAAAAATTAGGCTAGCAAGAATCTCAATGAGTAAACATTAAACCTGAGTGAGGACCCAAGTTCTATCACTGGAGCTGATGGTGGATGTAGGGAGCTGACTCTGGAGTGCTGTGCACTCACCTTACATGTACACTGCAGTATGTGTGTGCCCCACCCCCACACTATACATATAATGATAATATATAAATAAAAATTAAAAACTATTGAGAAAAATGTATAAACATTAAGTTACATATCAATGTAACTTAAACAACAATTCACTACTTTGCCAACACATGGGTGGTTTTCTGTCTCAAATTTCTAGATAAGCTATAAATTTAAACACGTATGCTTATTTTCACCTCAGAATTAAAACTTGTGAAAATAAAAGTCAATTTAAGTTTCTATGGAAACAAATCTGCCAAGTGACATTTAACTGGAGCAACTGATAATTTGATCCTGTATATTTACTTTAACCCACAACAAATTAAGAACTATCAAGGTCATAATGAACATCTTTGAATGTTCAGACTTTCAGTGACTGAAGAGAGTTTACGCTATCAAGACAAAATTTTCTTTCATTAATTGTAGAGTTACTAATGAAGTTCGGGGGTGTTCTTTGACATCTTCATGATGCTATCTATCTCTTATTACTGATGACTTATTAAACACATGGCACTGATCAATTTAGAGTTGCTTCATCAGTTCATTTCCTTTCAGGCATTAACTGTTCTTGGTGTTTTGTTGTATATCTATGCTTATTTCTATGGTACTTGATTTGAATTAAAGAATAATTTCTACATTTAAGTTAATGTGAGAGGGAGGTACACATCATTGTTTTCTTCTTTCACAGATTTCAGGTCTGATGCTGTGTTAGTCACTTCTTTGCACTTGTGATGAAGTACCACAACCAAAGAAACAGGAAACCAAAACTTGAGGCTTTGATCCTAAGATTTTAGAGAATTTCTATTTATTTCACTGTAAATTCTATTTCCCTAAATCTAAAAATAAAATAAAATAAAATAAAAATAACATGTACTAATTGTACAATCAGGAAGATATACTTACTTAGTTACTGGGAAACAAATAATTGTTTCTAAATATTTAGATTTTCAGATGTTATTCAGGTACATATTTTATTAATTAAAATAGTAATCTATTTGGCTTATGAAATATTGAGTCAGCTTTAAAGTTTTATTTGTATACTTATACAGGTTACTTTTTGTCTTTACAGTGACTAATACTAATATTTTAAAGTAAAAATTGAATGTGCATCACAAAATAATTGTCATATAATTGCAGTAAGTTCATAATAATACAGCTCCTAATGACTTCTTGGATTAAAACAAATTCCCCTCTCCTCACTGGAGAGAGAGCTACTTTTAAGTACATTTTCAGCCATAAGCTATGGGGACCTGAACTATCTTTTCACAGCATATTGTCTCCAGGGACCCCTAAGCATTGTTTTTCAATCCCAGCACATTTCACGGGCAATTTCACAAGTTCAGATTTCAGGATCTCCATCCAGCATGTTGGATGTGCATGCACCAGTTCATGATGTCTAAGCTCCTCCTTTCTCCAGAATTATTCGCCAGATATTGACATACTATTTCTTCATTTTAACAGGATGACTACTTTTTTTAGCAAGAAGAATATGAGAAATGAGAAAATATTTGCCCTCTAAAAAAAAAAAGCAAAACAAATGAACAAACAAAAAAACCTTGTGTTCTGCACTTATATTTTATACTTCCCTCTAACAAGAATGAATAACTTGTTCTTTTTAATTTTACTTTCCCCTTTGTGTTTGATCATATCTCTGTAGATACACACTTCTGTAAGAAGATTTTACTCATATACATGTTATGTCTTATATATATTTAAATATATATGTATATAATATGCATTATGTAAGGTGTAATAGCTGTCCTTATTTTCTATGGAAAGAAACAGGAGTGATTTGTGCCTTTATATGCATGTATGGTGAGCGAAAGGCTATCCAGTTCCTAACTTAATCTTGTTGGGGAAGCAACAATACATCCCAAGTGGGGTTTTAAGGCTTTCTTCCCCTGGAGACCAGGAGCAGAAGCAGGAAGATAGAACCACAGGAAGGCTTTTAAAGGCCAGGAAAGTTCCTAGCCAGAAAAAGAGTTCATTGGTGGAAACCCAAGCACCAGGTGTTTACAGACTACTGCACTGACAGTATTCATTTCAAATCACTCTAAACCTTGCTTTTGGGACAAGTAGAGAAAGTTCATGTTTTTATTCTTTCTCCTTTGTGATTGGTGACATATTGTCATTCTAGTAACTGTCAGAGCATTTTTTTCTTTTGAAAGCTGTTTTGATGACCTTGTGGGATATAGGCAAGAGAGTATCTAAGGAATAATTCCAAAAGGGGAAAGAAAAAGTGTAGAGAGCAAAGTAAAATCATATTGGGCATGTGGAACCAAGTGAAGTAAATTGGTTCTCCACATCCCCTCTATTTTAATTCTTTTACATATTGATTTACGTTATTAAAAAAAAAAGTCCCTGAAATTGTTTTCACACCCTTTGCTTTTAATTCTTGCTTCTTCACAACTTTAAATATTTTTTAGATTTATTTTATTTTATGTATATGAGTATTTTCCTTACGTGTATATCTGTGCATCTCATGCATGCAGTGCCTCTGGAGGTCAGAGGAAAGAGTCGAATTCCCTGAAACTAGAGTGGTAAGATGGTTGAGGTATCTTTTCACAATGGTGGTTCATGTAGGACACCATTATGATCTGATGAAGACACAGAACCATATTCCTATTAATTCAATTAGTGGTCAATTAGAAAACCAAGTGTAATCCCTTTCCTTTTAAAGAAGGCACAGTGGAACATAGCCGTAATCCCAGCACTCAGAGGGTAGAGGCATGGGAATGAAGACTGCAATGATACCCTATAAAATGGCAAACATATACATTAACAAAATACCAAGAAGGAAAAAGAGGAGGAAGAGGAGGAGAATAAAGAGGAGGAGGTGAGGGTGGAGGTGGTTGAAGGGGGAGGAGCAGGAGGAGGAGCAGGAGGAGGAGCAGGAGGAGGAGCAGGAGGAGGAGCAGGAGGAGGAGCAGGAGGAGGAGCAGGAGGAGGAGCAGGGGCAGTGGCAG
>NC_034607.1:47707195-47720776 GCF_900095145.1 Mus pahari
GATTTCTGAGTTCGAGGCCAGCCTGGTCTGCAAAGTGAGTTCCAGGACAGCCAGGGCTACACAGAGAAACCCTGTCTCGAAAATCCAAAAGGAGAAGAAGGAGGAGGAGGAGGAGGAGGAGAAGAAGGAGGAGGAGGAGGAGGAGGAGAAGAAGAAGAAGAAGAAGAAGAAGAAGAAGAAGGAGAAGAAGGAGAAGGAGAAGAAGGAGAAAGAAAGAAGGAAAGAAAGAAGGAAAGAAGGAAAGAAGGAAAGAGCTCCCTGTTTCTAGAACTTGCTGTAAATAACCATTTTAAAGTTTGGAATTTAAACAATCCAGTTATACAAACTCATTCTCCGGTGAAGAGCATGGCACACTACAGTCTTAACTTTGCATCATTTGCCAGGCATTTCTCATTTCAGAATCAACATCAACTGACACATTGCTATGTCCACACATGCTTTTGTTATAATTCTAAATCTTCCCAGGTAAAATTAATGTATGTGTAGGAGGGGATTGAATATCAGACATTGTGAATATAATCTGAAACATTTAATTTATGAAAGAGAAGTGAAAAAGAAATGAAAAACATCCTCACAAAATAGACTGCCTGGGTATGTGGAAGGTGCTAGGTGTACACTGGTGTGTGAATAGATTAAGATGGGATCTGATAGTCATCTCAGACGCCCAGGCGAGTAGGTTGTAGACAGCAGGAGAAACTGCAAGTGTGCCTGAGGAAGAGCTCACTTCCTGCCAGCTGACACCTTTGGACAACTGCAGCGTGTGGGAGAGATGTACAGTAATGAATGTGCGCATGAGGCAAACTTAGTTTTAAAAGCCCCATTATACTGGGCTAAATCCAGTTAGTTTACTAAAATTACTACTTTGATTTGTCCTTCTGAAATATCCTGCCTGATTACTTTTTCTCTGGGAAGTAGCTTCCTGTGAGTAGAAGGGAGGCTGGGCTTCTGGAAGAAGGAAAGAAAGGGAGGCGCATTAGCCTGATCTGGCTTGGAGGAAATAGAGGATGCCCAGATTCCTCGTAGGGTGATAAAGTCAGCTACTACTGCCCACCCGCTACCTCCAGAAAAGCATCATCAGCTAAAACTGGGGCTCGGCTTTAATAATAGCTGTAATAATAATAATAGTATTTATAAAACATTGCTTTCCGAAGAACTTAAAGCACTTCCCACTCACAGTGTTAACGTGCTTGAGTGGGCCCAGCTAGGCAAGAAGCACGACTGGGTACCATTGTTTGCTTTCTGCTGTGGAGCACTGTAGAAGCATGCTCCGGTTTCAGTACCTTCCTCCTCCCCCTCCTCCTCCCCATGAACTCCTTGCATTTTTTTGCCCTCCTCCCACTCACCCCCCCCACTCCTCAGTGATCAAAATGAACAAAATATCTACAAAATAATACTTTGTAAACAATCTGTAACTTTTAAATACATTTATGAAGTTTCTCAGACATTTTATCTCATCTTGGATGTGAGTTAATCTTTTCTTGAGTATAACTGCCTACTGCCTCTGGTCATATGAAATCCATGTCCTATGGGCTGTGACAAAATTAGACTGACTTTTAGTTTGTTTAAAAATGTTTTAGTTCTCATATATACCATGCCATACCAATGATTTTGGAGCATGAGAGATGTCTAAAACCAAACATAGCCTTTTGGAAAACTTTGATAACTATAAACAGTAGCAGTAATACAGGTATAAACACATATATTGAATTCATTTATAATATTCATATACTTCAAAATTAGTCACCCTTCATTTCTGCTATATACTTTTGTTATTAATTTGCTGTTACATTTTTTGTGTATTTTCTTGGACTGAAAGTGTTTTTTTCTCCTCCCCCTTCTCTTCTTCTCACTTAGGCAGTATGTAATTTAGGATTGCCAAAGATAGGAAGTCAGTTCAGTGACTCATTTCCCAGATTTTACAAATAATGTGGTAAAGTGTGGCTATATCCAGAGAGGAATGTTGAGTAAGAGAAGAGTTAAGCATGATTAACTTAAAAAATTAGGATGATGAATTTGCATGGGGCAGACATGGGCGTGGGCTACTGGCAACTACGGAATGCTTTCTGATGGTTGAGTTTTGTTTACAAACTTCATTTTTCCCACAAGTAGAGGAAACATCGGGGATAGATAAGCTAAATGAATGTCTAGGTGTTTCTTAATTAGTAAGAGCTCTTGCCTCTCATCCGTTTTCAAAGTATGTATACTGTCTAAGTGCATGATTATATCTATATAAAATGTGAATACTATCCACTTAAATAATAATTATTTAAAAAAAAAACTTTTTTCTGGGAACAGGAAAAGATCAGATGATGCAGGAGGCAAGGGTGGGGAAGCCCAAGCAGGCCTTCAACTCAGTGTAGCTGAGTCTGGTCTTGAACTCTTGAACCAATTCTGTAGCTGACAGCTGAGGGCAGAGGCAGGGTCACCATGACAGGCTCAGTTTAAAGGGTTAGAAAAGTTTTTGAAAAGTTAATCAAATGATGTAAATACATGGCCATTTACTCTGAAGAAAATTATTCTTATGATATGTGTCATCTTGTCCACACGCCAAGCTTGTCTACCTCCTCTGCAGCCATCATTCATGCAGCCATATGAATGTCTACAGAAAAAACATTCTATTTGCTTCTGAGCCTTTTCCTGTTTGTTTGTTTATTTATTTATTTATTTATTTATTTCAGATGTTATACTTATGGCTAAAGTTGTTCTTGTCTTTAGACCGAACTTGACTAGTGTTCAGCAAATCATTATCCAATTATGTCCATTTATTATTTTCTCATTCCACAAGCCATTTCTTCAATCAACATATGCAGAAGTTGGAAGTAGACAAAATTGTTCCCACATGCTATGAACACTCTCATTTTCATATAAAAGTCTGTATTTGAAATCTACAGAATTGAACAATGAGAGAGAAGATTCATCAGAATTTTAAAAATTTCATTATTATATTAGTAAGTATAGCAAATTATTGATAAGCTTGGCTCTGTATTATAATCTAGGTTAGGTAATAATATATTTTTCAGAGTGTTGAAAGAATTAAATTAATTTTCTTCTTGGCAATAAAATGAAATATTACACTTTTTTTCAAACAAGATCTCAGTAACTTTTACATTTTCTTCTCATTAATTCTGATGTGTCAGAATTAAACAATATTTTTACATTGCTTAGTTCACTGATAATAATACTAATTGAAATTTTTTTGTCCAAAATGAAAAATCTCTTAGAATTAAGAGTATGGCTTATTTCTTTGCAGAGGTAATTCTGGCACTTTTGTACTTGATACTTTCCTGGATGAGTACATAAAATTTTAAAAATTACACTAAAAGTCCTGTAAAGGGGGTACCTTTCAGTTAGGCCTATGTACCGCATACTGCTTATGGTTAAAATTGATGTTGTGCACTGCTATGTGTTTCCCAGGCTTCAAACTGTCTGTCTGTCTGTCTGTCTATCTATCTATCTATCCATCTATCTATCTATCTATCTATCTATCTATCTATCTATCTATCTATTATCTGGTATTCTATCTATCTATCTATCTATCTATCTATCTATCTATCTATTATCTGGTATTCTGAAATATTAAACTATAAATTTAATCAATAAAAATTAAATAAGAAAAAAGAAAAGAATGGAAGAGTAAATTAGATTTAATTATGAGTAAATAGTACAATATGCAAATATAATTTCAATTTTATCAGTACACCTTAGAGTATGTATGAATTTTAGGGTAAGTGCTCATTTTGAGAAGAATATTTTTAATTAGAAAAATTATAATTTCAATTTTGTTTTTGATAAATCACTTATTGTTTTCTTGGTTTCTGAAATATTAGTATTGTCTACACTGCCTTGTAGAGTTCTCACATTCACTTCAAATTTTACACTTTTTTTATGTATATTTCAAAAACTAAAGTTGGATATGTGCCAGATTTTACAAATCCCAGATCCTTTTGTTGTTCTGTCAAGTAGACATTATAGGAGTGGCACTATAAAGAACATTTATGGAGTACATTTTAAATGAATAGCACATGCAATTATAAGAATTGCTTTTCTCATTCCTGTGACAAATACTTGACATAAATAGCGTACAGAGGAGGCTTGTAGAGTGGCTGACAAAAACTTCCAGCGCAGATTTTAACATTTCATGGGAAGAAGACGCATAGAGCTCTTCCAGAAGACTACCAGCTATAACTTGTTCAGTCTGCCTATAATCACCTAATTTCTCTAGCCAGCCTCCTACTTCACAAAAGTTCTACAATCTCCCAAAAACAGTGTGATCATTTGAGGAACAAACATATAAATATATGAGCCTATTGTGGGCAATTCACACTCAATCCATAGCAACTAATTGGTGATCAAGGACAAATTTATATATCTTAAAGTGAGAAAACTGATGTCAAGTGAGGCTTATAGGGGGGAGCAAAGAGCTCAAGGACAAAGTCTAAATCCAGGTCTTTGTGATAAAAAACAACAGCACTGTTCTCTGTATCTGCCTTAGCACAAACTTCAAACAACTTGTTTGGGGCATTAAGTATTGCTGAGGTTCTCAGAAAATACTAAAGGTGGTAAAAATAAAGACACTGAAGAACTCAACTTATTACCATGTTTTACTTTATGCTTTTCTTTCAGAATCTTTCCACAGATATGTATTTTTCCTACTGCTTCATCATTAGTATTGCATATAATTAGTATAATCTTCATGTAAAATGGAACAGACTGCATAGGTATACTACTACACATATTTATTACAGGGAACTTGGGGTGAAGTTTCTAGTCTTATTAATGTGTAAAATGTCCTTGACAGATTGGTCATAAAATAACATAAATTCATAAAAGAGCATATTGACAGTTGATAAACCTTATCAGCTAGGTAAATTAAGTTGAAATCCAAGACAGCAGGATTGAGTAGTTAAAATAGTCATATTGGAGCAGTAGAAGTAAAGATATTTTTAAGACACTGAAGATTGAAATTTCATTCTCTGAGAGAATGGGTAAGCTGTAAATTTCGGCAGGACTACGGAGAGTTCCTGGTTTGCATATTGTGCACTTATGCTGAGTTACAAGTAGCTGGATTGACTTCTACTAAAATCTACAGTAATGGTGTTTCAGAAAAAAAAAATTAATGAGCCTATTGAAAAGATAACAAATTCAGGGTTCTTTGCCAATATGTTGGTGGTTGCTCCACTAATCATCCAGTTTTTAAAAGATTTTTGTGTAAAGTCAGCTTAAGGGGGTAGAAGAAGCACCCAATGCATGGAACCTTATGTAAAGACTTAGATCTATTTATGTGCATCTTAGATTTAAACAGGACAATAAAACAACACACAACACTAAATACATAGTTTACATGAGTAAAGAGATCTATCTTTTCAATGATAACTTAGACAGGGAAGAATTAAAAAATTGTTTCTAGAAGTTAACAAAAATAAAGGTATATCGTACCCAAACTTATGGGACACAATTAGGAAAATTCATAGCACTGAGTACCTTCGTAAAAAAAAATTGGAAAGATCCTATACGAGCAACTTCACAGCACATCTATAAGTTCTACAATGAAAAGAAGCAAACCCATCCAAGAGGAGCAGACAGTGGGAAATAATCAAACTCAGACTGAATCATAGAAAGAATCAATAAAGCTAAGAGATTGCTCTTTGAGAAAATCAACGAGAGAGAGAAACCCTTAGCCGAACCAAGTAAAGGACACAGAGACAATTTCCAAACTAACAAAATCAGAAATGAAATGGGAGACATAACAACAGAAACTGAGGAAGTTAAAAGAAAAATCATCAGATACTACTCTACTATACTCAACAAAATTGGAAAATCTAGATGGAATGGATGATTTTTCTACCAGGTACAAAAGTTAAATCATGATCAAATAAACTATCTAAATAATCCCATACCTTATGGAAATAAAAACAATTAAACATCTTCCAACCTAAAACATCCCAGGACCGAATGGTTTTAGTGCAGAATCCTATTAGACCTTCAAAGAATAGTTAATACCAATACTTCTCAAACCATACCACAAAATAAAAATAGAAGGAATACTACCTAATTCATTCTATGCAGCCACAGTTAAGCTTGATACCTAAGCCACACAAAGACCCAACAAAGAAAGAAAACTTCAAAACAATTTCACTTATGAATATTAATGCAAAAATATTCAATAGAATTCTAGCAAACCTAATCCATGAACACATCAAAATGAACATTCATAGTTATCAAGTAGACTTTTTCCAAGGATACAGGGGTGGTTCAATATATCGAAATCGATCAACATAATGCGCTATGTAAACACACTCTTCCCTTTATATTAAAGAGATGCCTACCATGTCAAAAGACTACAAACAACTTGATAAATGTGAATGGTGGCCTCCACTGTACATAACCTTTTCCACTAAGTTCTCAATAAGATTTGCTAAGACATTCAAGTCACACCAAGTGAAGGGGGTGTCTGCTTTGTTGTGTTTGTTTACATCAATATTTTTGTATCACTACTATGCTGTTTCACTAATATTCCAGATATTTATGGATCCAATTAATCTTATATTCAAAATTAATTGACAATTGCAAATGTGTTTTGCCACTTTCTTCTTTACTGTTTTCAAATCTGTCTTGTAGTGTTCTTCAAGTTGTTTGGTTAGGCTTATTCTGATATTTAATTTTACTGTGATTCTTTATCACATTTATTCACTATCATGAATGCACTTGTCCTCCCAGCTTCTTACTCAACACATGCATTATCGAAAAATCACAAAAGAACTGTAGATATTTGTATGCTGGTTTTATATATTACTAATTTTCTGAAAATATCCAAATCAAAGAATTTTCTGGAAAAGCTTTTGCAGACTATTTTGTTTTCCAGAATATTTTAAGTGAAGGATCATATCAAATGCAAGTGAGTATAATTTGATTCCCCCTTTGAACTTGTGTTGATTTTATTGTTTCCTCTTGTTTTATTGCTTCAGCTCAGACTTTAAGCACTAGATGTTATTGAAATGGAGAATGAATGGCTTTGCTCATTCTATTAGAGACGGGTGGTTAATTTTTCTCTACTAAGGCGATGCTAGCTATAGGATTGTATTTAGCTATGGATATGTTATAGTGTATCTTCTGAGATTCTAGCTTCTTTGCAGCTCTCTAAAAGGACATCCTGAATATATTGAGATGATCATAGAATCGTAGAATATATATTGTTTTTCATAGATCTATAAATACAATGTGCTGAGGAATTCAGTTTTTCTCACATTTTAAAATTTTTAGGTCAGATCGCTTAGTATTGGACAAGTAGGTGTGAGTCCCTGAAGAAGGCTCTTAGAAGCTGATAATTTCCTGTAGCTCTTGATCTAGGATTGGGGATCTGTGATGTTCCCTATCTACTTTTTTCATGACAACTAGTGTTTTCTTTGTTTATGTTTTGTTTAGGAAGACTTATTGTTGAGATTCCATCGTGTAACCTCCCTGTCGTAACAGATGCAATCTCACAGAAGACTTTCTGGTCCTTACAATCTTTCTGTACCTCCTCTGTGATATTCTTTGACCCTTACATGTAGGGTTTGTGATATATATATATATATATATATATATATATATATATATATATATATATATATATATATCAAGTTGACACATGCAAGTTTTGAAAAAAATTGCATTATAGAGGCTTTGCAAACATTTTATTGATAATTTTCAAACTCACAATCTTCTGGGAAGTTGCTGGATTATTTCCTTTTCCTTTCTTCCTTGGTTTGTTCCTCAGTTCACTTCTTCCTTCCCTCCTTCCCTCCTCCTTTCTTTTCTTCTCCCTTTCAGCTTAGATATCAGGAAGAGGCAGATTTTGAAAACTGAGCTCAGTAACAATACTGTTTTTACTCCATGAACCACTGGAAGAACACTGCTATAGGTTCTTCTTTAAAAGTCCTGTAGAATTAAGGGAAACTAGTTGTTTTTAAACTTTATTTACTTTTAACTCTGTGTATATAGTGATGTGTGTGTGTGTGTATGCATATATCTATATATGCATATGCACTATTTATGCATATGCACTATATATGTATGCATGTGTGTGCGTGCAAGTGTATGTGTACTTAAAGTTCAGGGTCATCAGACTTCCTCAGAGCTGGAGACTCGGGCAGCATTAAAACCAAACTCAGGTCCTCTGTAATACCAGCATGCACTTCTTTTTAATTTTTTTTTTTTACTTTTAAGATTATAATTCAATCACAACATTTCTCCTTTCCTTTATTCTCTCCAAACTCTTCCACATATCCCTCCATGTTCTATTTCAAATTCATGGCCTCTTTTTTTCACTAATTGCTATTATACATGTATGTCCCTAAGTATAACCTGTTTACTTCGCATAAGGCTATTTGTGTCTGTTTTCAGACTGATTGTTTGTCGCTGGACAATTATTTGGTGTGTTCTTTCTGGGAAAGAACACCTCTTCCACTCTCAGCTTCCTCAGTTGCCTACAGTTCTTTGCGTACAGTTGGGACCTTATGGACTTTGCCCAGTCTCTTCTGGCATGCCCATTGACATCATTTTCATTCAGCTCAGGTCTGGGCATCATGTTGGTGAGACTTTATAGGTGTAGTTTCTGATATTAACCACAGACTCAAGTATTCTGTTCCTGGATTTATTTTTTATATTTGAGACTTTATTACTATTCAATATAACTGTTTAATATAGGCCTAAGCTTTAATAGTCTTAGTTTAATTATAATTTGTCATATGTGACTAGATACATATCCATTTTTCTAACTTTTCAAGTTAATTAGAATTTAGGGTTTCAAAGCATTCTCTAATGATCTTTAAAATTTCATTAACATCTATTTGCTGCTCAACAATCATTTTTAATTGTATTAACTTGGGTAATTTTAATTTCTTCTGGTTAGTATGGCTAACTCTTTGCCAATCTGGCTTATCTTTCCAGTGAGCTAATTTTTTATTTGATTGATTCCTTGCACTGGTCCCTTGGTCTCCCTTACATTTGTTTCTGGTCTAATCTTTACTATTCTTTTCTGTCCTCCAAATCTCCTCTTGTGTTTCTAGGACTTTAATGTATATCATTAGGTGTTTTTGGTAGGATTTTTTAATTTTAAAAATTAATACTAATAACTGTGAACTTTCCTCATAGGTTTGCTTTTTTTGTATTATGAAGGTTCTGATATGTTGTATTTTAATTTTCATTTAATTTTGTGAGTTTGTGAATATATTTCCTGATTTCAACAACCCACTCATCACTAGTTTAATCTCTAGTTGTTGATATGTTTTCTGTACTTTCCTTTTCTATTGATTTTTCAATGTATATACTTACGATTGGATAAAGTGGTGTGTCAGCTATTTATTCTTTCAACCATTCCTTTGCCACCATTAGGAACATTTGGAATCACAGCAAAACTAAAATCTTACCTGAGCTGCCTGCATTGGTGATTGTAATTTATCACACCACCACCACCACCAACAAAAAAGTAACTAATACAGTGCCACATTCAGCTATCTAATTTTATTTTAAATATCTCTCAAAAATAAAATAATTCCTTTCATGGAAGCCATGACATAGTTCTAAAGGTGGGGCATGGAATAAAATTAAAATAATTCCTTTCATGGAAACCACTAAAGGTGGGGGCATGAATCTGTTTCTGCAGGCAAGAGCTAACAGGACAGAACCTTTAGATTTTACATGCACTTTCTCTGAAATCCTTACCTCATGGGAGCATTTTATTACTTTCTGATTTAATATAAGGCATGCTTCATAAGTTAAAACTCATAGTTGTTACCAATACTGGGTCCAAGAACCTGTGTATAGACAGATCATAAGCCCCAATGGAGGACTTACTACTAATATGCTGCTAAATGTGCATAGTATCAAACTGACTCCTACTGTCTTATCATTATGCCTATATATTAATGTTCCTCTCAATCTTTCATCAGAAAAGCTTTGTTTGCAGTAGATGATGAATACAGGGAATCACAATTAGTCATGGACCAGTGAATGACAGGCTATGAAACTCTCATCCTAATTCATATATCCATATCCTATCTCTTCCCACCTGGGCTCAGGAGTCACTGCAGAAAAGTATTCTGAAATGTCGTAAGAGCCAGCTATGGTGGATGTGTTCAAGGAAATATTGTTTTCCAGACTCAGCAGGGTGAATTGCACCCAAGAGCTTATAGCAATTGGGACAACACGGACAACATCTGTGCAAGGTTCATGTTAGACAAAGTCCCAGCATGGAGAATGGAAATGGCCATGAATATCCACCCCTAGCCAAGCAGCTATTGCCAACGGGTAACTACCGGGAGAAAGACTCATCATTCTTAAAAATGTGGCCGCAGGAAGATTAACCATGCTTTGTTGGAAAGCTACATATCTAAGAATATATTGCAGCACAAACTATACTTGGTGTGATAAAAACAAAAACAAAAACAAAAACAAAACCTAAAGAGGAAAAAAAATGGGTAGTTAGAGGAGGCAGTTTGAACTGGGAGTTTGGAGACAAGGTGAATGTGATGCAAATACATAGCACATAACTCAAAGAAATAAAAATTGAGGAAAACCAAGTAAATACAGTATGAGTCCCACATTTTATCCCGAGAAAGGAATGCCCTTCAGGTTGTTTCTATCACAATTCTATTTATAATTCAATTTTTTTTTTTGACACTAAACATCTTCGAAACCACAGCTTTTTTATTTCTTGCCATTGGGCCTCTGCTGATGCAATCTACTTGATGTTTTACACAGCAGTAAAGTGAGCACATCATGGCTGTCATTCATCAAATTTAGAAGGTGAGCTGTGCCAAGGAGAGCACTTTTGATTCCTGTCTCACTTGGTATGCTGATTTAGCCTGGAAATTTCTTGAATGTTTCTATTGTTTACATGACCAAAGAAGGTTAGAAGCATTAATCCAAGTCTTGCTCCATTCAGTTGAGTTACTGGTCTTGTAAAAGTGGTTGATTCCTTGAAATTAAATGCAAGTCTATAAAAAGTTTGCTCTTCTTATTTTAGAAAGCTAAGTAAAAACTAAAGAACACGCAGGAACAAGAAAATATATTTGTACATTTGGAAGACGCTTCCTAAGAATATCATGCTAAATCAGTTTTCTTATTTGACAAGATCATGTACAATTCATATTAGTATTTTTAGAATAAAAAAGTTACTAAATGATTTACAGAAAGCTATTTACTTAAAAGCATTGCCAATGATTATAAAAGGCCATCTGAAAGTAAGGTATTGATTTTAAATGGTTAATATGCTATTGAAATTCAGTTTTATCTGGTTTACAAGAAAAATGAAAATGTTAATTTAAGGTCATAGCAAATAATATATCACCTTGAATTTTATAGAATAGTAATGTGAAGCTCTTTTGGTAAATAGTTACTTAAACAAAATGTAAGTTTTTTTTTTTTTTTAATGTATCAGTATTAAATGAGTGATGTTAAGGAATGGAGAGATGATCCCGTGGTTAAGGGCATCATGATTTTTCCTGCAAGGGACCTATGTTTGGTTCCTAGAACTAGTTTCTAGTAGGTCACAGGTGTCTGCAACGCCATTTCCAGAGAAGCCCTCACCCTCTTCTGGCCATAATAAGTACTGCATTCAAGTGCACATATAAACACATAGATTCACAAACATGCATATAGTTAACAATTTTAATAAAATTCTTAAATGATTGATTGTTGAGGGGAATATTAAAAATTAACTGGCATGTTCCTGTGCTTGTGCCAGCAACTCTCTGTCCTGGCAGGCAAAGGCTGACCTGTTTGATTTTGTGGAAACTCTCTGGCCTGGAACTCCTGAAATGTCTCCACCCAGATGAGCCTCCAGATGAAGGAAAACATAACAAAAATTTATTTCAGAATCAATGGTAACTCCTCAATCTCTGGGCTCAACAACTAAAACCTAATCTTGTTAGCCTTATTATTATCTGATTCCTCATTATCTGATTCCTCTGATGGTGGATCCGCAATACTAGGAACCTCTAGCAGCTACATCTTACCTGTATGCTGTCCCAGTTCCAAAAGGGGCCTCTCTTCTGCTTCCTCTTCCTCCATCCAACCCGGAAGTCCTGCCTACTTGCCCAGTGATTGGCTGCTTTGACCATTAGGGGATTGGTTCACAAGAAACCACCTGAGTACAAGTGACTCATTCCAAACAACCTCTCCCAGGAGAGCAAAATTAGCATGAAAAAAGGATCCAACTATGTGCTTGCATTCTAAGTTTGTCCTGTGCTGTATACCATTTTACATTAAATATAAAATATCCTCTTGGAAAGAAAATGTTTGTGTTCTATTCTGTAATTTCCATTGTCTTTCTTATATATTCAGAAGACTAAATAAAACAAAAATACTGCAGTAAAAGACACATGACTGATTTAAGTAGAATAAAAGTCATATTGATTCTGATGCATTTAATTTAAAGGAAGAGCAATAAGAAATTTAAGTATTTGATTATTATGAAATATTTTGGAAGTTAGGAGGCATAATGTACATTCCAATGCTTTTTACACTTATACAGAATTATAGCGACAGTTAAAAGATAAAATAGATTAGATATATCATCTTTTGTGCTTAGGTCACAGTGGAGTAAGCAGGTGAACAAAATCCTTTGCTGTTTTGAAAAAACGCATTCATTTTACAAAATCTCAAACTTTATCATTGTTCTTCTCAGTGGAAACCTTTCTGTAAAACTCTCCAATTAGAACATTTTAAGATTACTAAGTAGAATGTTTTATCATAATCACAGAATTAGAAATAATATAAAACTTTAAGCTGACTTTTGCAATGGTTATTACAATCGCAAATTATAATCACAAAATGAGCCTTTTTTTAACTTGAATTTTTTACCACAATTATTTCACTTAGGACAGACTGTTGCATTTTTTTCTTTAATCCTTATGTTTAGCTGCTGCAATTTCCCTAATGTTCTTTTTCAACTTATAGTGCTATAGATACTTTATGATACAGTTAAATATGTATCATCATATAAAAATTATGTTTTCATAATTTTTCATATTTTTCTAATGATCTATGTGAGAAAAATTGAGTATTCCTAAAAGGAAACAGGAGCCTAAATTAGTCAGAAAATTCTAGTTAAAAATACGAAAATAAAGAGCAAAGAAAGTACAAACAGGAATCTTAGCAGAATATACAAATGTTTTCGTCAAGAGAACATTAAACACTTGCTGTAGAGGACAGCTGAGGTCAAGATTTACACTTACAAATTCAGAGCTTCCTAAAGGGAATATATGTATGTCCAGTGTTTAACCAGCAGCGGAGTAAGACATTTTACTACATATAGACCACAGGAATAGAGAAATACATTGTATAAGTCCTGAAATTTGGATTTTATGTTTTGTAAAGTTAGGACAAAGTTCACTGAATTTTAAGTGAGGGAGGTGGGTAGGGAGAGAATAAATGTGAGGAGAGAGAGAGAGGCTAAGGGAGGGAGCAAGAGGAAGTGAGAAGAGGGAGGGAAGGAGGGAAGGGAGAGAGAGAGAGAGAGAGAGAGAGAGAGAGAGAGAGAGAGAGAGAATTTTATGTATTGTGAGATAGACTGTTAAGTGTTATGAAGAAAAGAAGACA
>NC_034607.1:47720807-47778607 GCF_900095145.1 Mus pahari
TCTTCAGTCTTAATGCAAGAATATCTAGAAACAAGAAAGTAAGAGAGTGCGGATGAAGAAGGGAAAGAGGGAGAGAGAGAGAGAGAGAGAGAGAGAGAGAGAGAGAGAGAGAGAATTTTATGTATTGTGAGATAGACTGTTAAGTGTTATGAAGAAAAGAAGACAGCAAAGCAAAGCAGGAAAGGAAAAGATTAGTTCTTCAGTCTTAATGCAAGAATATCTAGAAACAAAAAAGTAGAAATTAGCTAAAATAGGTGTAATCAATCCTATGGCCCCACATGACAAACTCAAAGGATGCCCTTGGGACTTGCCTAACTCCCAAGGAGGCATGCAAAGAAAATATCCACAGACCACACTTATTTCCATTTCCCCAAAATGCAGATCTAAGAAATGATTTTGGAAAACTGCAGGCTAACTGTTAGGCCTCTCTAAAATCAACAGCCCACGTAATGCCAGAGTTGCCCTGAGAGGCCAGGTAATGCCAGAGTTGCCCTGAGAGGTTGCTGTACCTGGTGGTGTATTCCTTGTTAGACCTTATTGTGTAGATTAATTGGGTTGCCAAAGTTGATGTTGAGTCCTGCGACTAACCGAGAGGGTTTTTCACATTGTTATTTAGGGCTGAGTAGGTCATGGTTCAAGTTTTATTTTACATGCAGAGAACACAGTGACTCTGCAGTGTGTGTTTTATTTTCATTGGCCTCTGTTCTAGTTCAGCATGTGAGACATTTTCATCTTCATGGTCTATAATAATCCCCGGTCTGGACATGAGATGCTCTCATTAAATAGTATCCCTGCAAAAAGAAAGGCAAATGAAACCTGATGTTAAAGTGAAGCTACTCTTGGCCTAGTTGTTTCTGTTTGGTTTGTTCCACTCAAATTTGCTTGTTTTTATCTTACCTCAGTTTTGCCTTTTCTTATTTAGATGCCCATTTGTTTACTAATGAGAGAGAGTGCTATTATATTTATTTTTTAAATTTATTTTTTTTTACTTATTCACTTTGCATACTGATTACTTCCCCCATCCCCTTCTCCCCTTCTCCTCTGAGCTTGTGTTGGGTCCCCTGGGTAACCCCAACTCTGGCACTTCAAGTCTCTGCAAGGTAAGGCATTTCTTCTCTCACTGAGGCCAGACAAGGCAGTCCAGCTAAAAGAACATAACTCAGATACACATAACAGTTTTGGGGATAGCCTAACTCCAATAGTTGAGGATCCACATCAAGACCAAGCTGCATATCTGCTACATATGTGTGGGGAGGCCTAGATCCATCCATTTATGTTGTTAGTTGGTGGCTGGGCACAGAGGTTCAGGTAGATTGATTCTGTTGTGGGTCGTTTTGTGGAGTTTCTATCCCATTAGAGGTTGAAATTCTTCCTACTATTCTTCTATAAGAGTACCCAAACTCCATCCACTGTTTAGCTGTGAGTGTTGGGATCGGTTTGAGTCAATTGGTGGGAGGAGCCTCTCAGAGGACAGCCATGTTAGACACCTGTATGTAAAGCATAACAGAGTATTATTAATACTATTAGGGACTGGTGCTTGCCCATGGGATGGGTCTCAAGTTGGGACAGTTATTGGCTGGCCATTCCCTCACTCTTTTCTTTTGACTGGTATAATATGGAATCTCAGAGTTGTTTTGATTTGCATTTTCCTGATGACTAAGGACTTTCAGCATTTTGTTAAGTGCATTCAGGATTCCTCTTGTGAGAATTATCTGTTTAGCTGTGTGCCCCATTTTATAATACCTTTGAACTCATTGGTACAGGAAACAACTTTCTGCACAGAACACCAATGGTTCAGGCTCTTAGATCAACAACTGATAAATGGGACCACATGAAACTGCAAAGCTTCTGTAAGGCAAAGGACACTGTCAATAAGACAAAACAGTAGCCTACAGATCTGGAAAATATCATCACTAACCCTACAGCTGGCAGAGGAATAATACCCAAATTTTATGAAAAACTCAAAGTTAATCACCACCAACCCAAATAACCCAATTAAAGTTTATTCGTTTCCCTTTCTTCTACTCCCAAATCCTCCCTACCTCCCCACCCACCAATTCTAAACCCTTTCTGATACCCTTTCAATAGAAAACAGACAGACACCTAAAAAAAAAAAAAAACAAAACAAAAAAAAAAAAAACGAAATAAAGGAAGAAAAGCAAGTTATTATGAAATGAAAACAAATAAATCTGAATAGCACACAACAAATGAAAAAGTAAGCAAATCAATAAAAATAAAGAAGCACAAGAAACATACATTATCATTAATACAGAGACACATGCATTTACATAGGCAGAAATTCAAAAAAGACATAAAAATAAACTCAGGTTAAAAAAAATTAACAAAATACATCTAGGGCAAAGAAAACCCAAAAAATATTATTTGGTTCTTTTGTGTTGTCCGCCTAATGCTAGGCATGGCTTTGGCATTTAAGTATGGTCTGTTGTGTTGCTAGTGAGACTTTTGAACTGGTGAGCAGTTTATTAATTGGAGATGCATTCTGGATTAGGGATGAGGATGTATACCACATTCCTCTCACAGTGCTGGGTACCATCTGGCTTAGAACTGTACAGATGCTGTTCAGTCTGCCACAAACTCTGTGAGCTTGTATGTGTGACAGTTTTTCCGTGTTTGAAGGGCCATGTTTCCTTTGTGTCTTCTATGCCTCCTGGCTCTTAAATTTTTTACTTCTTCTTTCTCAAGGTTCTTTGAGCCCTGGGTAGGGGGTATTGGTGAAGACATTACATTTAATGCTGGGTGCCTCACTTTCTGCACATCAACCAGTTGTAGGTCTGTGTATTAGTTCCCTTCGGCTGCATGGGGAAGTTTCTCTAATGATGACTGAACAATACCTGAGCAGTGAGTTGTTGGGAACTAAAAAGGGGGCCCTGAGGAAGGGGGGGGAATCCCATACCCAGCCAGAATTTTACCTATTCTCTGGTCTGTCAGGTGTGGGAGAGCTGCCATACATTTTCCACTCATCCCTGGGTGAGCATTCAAGCCTCTGACCCACTCTTCAGGGGGTGGCCAAGGGGCAGCCCTACCCAGGAACCCCAGAGCTACTTTGCTAAAGTCACCAGGGTTATAGGAGAGAGGGATGAGGGAAGAGGTTCCCAACACTGACGAGAGTGCAAAGGATCTTGATGAGCAGAGACTCTTATGGTTTTAGAGCTTTATTATAGAAATGCAGGGGGAAAGAGAGAAGGCAGAGAGAGAGAGAGAGAGAGAGAGAGAGAGAGAGAGAGAGAGAGAAGGCTAGAGAGAAAGAGAGAGTAAGAGAGGGGAGATGAGAAGACAAAGAGAGAGACAAAGAGAGAGGAGAGAAGAGAAAAGACAAAGAGAGAGGAGAGGGGGTGAGAGTGAAGGGTAAGAGGAAGACAAGTAAGAGAGTAAGAAGTAAGAGAGCCTCTCTTCCCAATGATGGCCGATTAGGCCATCTTCTGCTACATATGCAGCTAGAGACACGAGCTCAGGGGGTACTGATTAGTTCATATTGTTGTTCCACCTATGTGGTTGCAGAATCCTTCAGCTCCTTGGGTACTTTCTCTTAGATCTTGCAAACTTTATATGCCCCAGTACAGGGGAACGCCAGGGCCAAGAAGTGGGAGTGAGTGGGAAGGGGAGCAGGGCGGGGGGGGGTGTAAAGGAAACTTTCGGGATAGCATTTGAAATGTAAATAAAGAAAATATCTAATAAAATCCTGAGAATCAAAAAAAAAAAAAATGTAAGAGAGCGAGGTGGAGGCCTAACAATCTTTACTGTTGCTAGGTAACTGGGGAGGAATTTAGCCTGAAGGTCAGAAGCTTGGGTCATTGCCTATGTGACTACTGACCATGCTTCTCTTGTGGGGGCTGTGGGGGACTGTAACTTAGGCAGGGGCCGGAGTTCCAGGAGCATAAGGGAATGCCTACCATGTCATTTAGGTGAATTATCACCATTTCCAGGGTTCAGACCTTAGCTCGACTGGAGACCAGCCTGTCTTGTGCATGGCCCCATGCCCCACAGTGAGTATAGCAGAATGTCATTATAAGTCATTGTAATGCTATGCTCCTTTGAAAGAACAATGCCATTTGATTTTCTCTTAGGTGCCTAGGCTATTTAGTCTGAGGTTCTTGGTCACCTGAGCAGTATTGAGTGTGGGGTACATCTCATGGTGTGGGCCTTCAGTCCAATCAGCTAGTGGTTGCTTGGTTCCACGAGTATGTGTTAGTATGGTACTGGAGTTTCTTTCAGGCATCTCATCATCGGAGACCATAGGCTGAGTTAGTACCTAACTCTCTCCTCTAGCATGCAGAACCAGTAGCAGTTCAGGCTCTTAGTAGGCCCCAGCTTGATTTTTTCTGTGTTCCATGAGTTAGTAGGTGTTGTCTCCAGGAATAGGGACTTGTCAGTTTGTGGAGAGTCAGCCATAGCTTTGGCAATAGCTCAGGTTGTTTGGTGTTGTTTTGGCTAAGCACTTCATGAACCCATTCCTAGCTAGCACTGAAAGTTTAATTTGCTGGTAAGAGATGTCTAGTCATTGATTTGCCTCCCACATTATTTGGTAATTCCGTTTAGATTTCTTGCATATATGTATGTATTTTCAGAAGCTTCTACTATAGTAGGTAGCCATATCTTCTTCAAATGGCTCTTAGTTTCAGCTGTCCTGTCTATATTTCTGCCTTCCACCTCCCCACTTGACCCTACTGTTTTAGTCCCTACACCACTACCTCACTCTTATTTCCCCTTCCTCGGAAGATTCTTCCTTCCCCTTTAGTTCTTTACTCTATGCCCAACTTTTATGGTTTTATGGTTTGCAACCTGCTTATCAAAGACTTAACAACTGACATCCACATATAAGCAAGTGGAAACCATAGTTTTGGGTCTGGGTTACCTCACTCAGACTGATTTTTAGCTCCTATGAATTTCATAATTTAAAGTTTTGTTTGTTTATTTACTTTTAGTTTTTGTTTGTTTTAACAGCTATGTAAAACTGTGGTTTTGTAAACATGCCACATTTTTTTATCCATTAATTTACTGACAAGCATCCAGGCTACTTCCAGCTATTATAAATAGAGCAGCAATGTATATGGTTGGACAACTGTCTTTGTAATAAGATATGGAATTATTTAGGTATATGCCCAGAAGTGGTATAGCTGGATCTTGATGGAGATCTATTTCCATCTTCCTAAGGAACCGACACACTGATTTCCATAGTAGCTGAACAAGTGCACACTCCCACCAGCATTGGATGAGTGACCCACTTACCCCCACCTCCTTGCCAACATGAGCTGTTATTTGTTTTATTGATCTTGGGAGAGGCATATTTCAGAAGGAGTACTTTCAGTGAACCACAAGTTCACAAAATGTCATTTTGCCTCATTTGAAAATGCATTGTTTTATAGAAGTAGGAAGTAAACATAAGTATGGAAATCTATAAGTTCCATTGCAATTATCTGTTGATGGATGAGCCTTAGATAATCACATAATCACAAAGGCCTGCGATGTCTACCTCTGTTCCACCTAGAAATTCCCAACAAAATTAGACAGTGACCGGAGGTTTGGGTCTGTCCATCTGAAGGAATTAACTCATTCCTTTACAGGCTGCCCAATTTCAGGTCAGCCCAGTTTGGGGGGGGGGGGGTTATTAGTACTCTCTGGGAATCACTGGCATTATAATCATTCTTTCTCATCCTCAAATTATAATATCTCCAAAGTGTCTTTTTTGGATTAGACAGAATTTCTGTCCTCTATGTCTAGCTATGCGAAAGCCACTGATAACTGTTTGAACATAGTTGAAATAATATCTCAAAACATGTTTATATTCTTGACTTTTTAATGCTCATGCACAAACAAAAGAAAAATGCTGAAAACTAGCACAATTTTCTACCCTTTCCTTCAATCACCCAATCTGGTCTGGGGACTCTTCTTTTCAGTTTATTTCAAGGTGACACATTGTCAGGTACAGAATCTAATTTAGACAGAAAGCACTTAGATTCTGTGTTTTTAGAGCATTCTATGTCAATTCAGCTTCTGCCATCCAATAAGGACTCTTTTTAAAGAAGAATGCTATGGTATTTATAAGTCCTTTGGCAAATGCAAGAATGTTAATGGATCCTAATAAGAAATGAAAGATGGGGTAAATCATTTTGAAGTTAGTTCCACAAATGAGAGGAAAACATGGAACCTAACTTTAATACTATGATTAATTCCAGCCACAATTACATTCATTGGAGAATATACAATCAATTTAAGATTATAATCATCTCAACAGACATCTTTCCTTATATGTCAGTATTATGAAATGTTCAGGCTATTTGATATGATGGATGTGAGCTGATTTTTCTATGAAGATCATGTAGATGATGCTTAATTGCCAAATGTCAATGGTTCATTCCTATTACTATAAAACATTCAAGTTAGGTAAGGAATGAATTCATTACTGAGTACCTACTCTGCACTTCAGAACACATTAGGCATGTGGGAAAGGTAAATAACTTGACTTTGTCAGACACACAGAACTCATACAGAGTTAATCTCTTAGTTCCTTGTTGCATAATAAGGCATTTAACATTCAATGACTTAAAACTATAAACAATTACTTAGCTCATCATTCAGTTGTAGAAGTTTAGACCAAGTTAAGTTGAGTAATTTTGGTTCCAGCTATTTCCCTTGATGTCTATAGTTAAGCTTCTGCAGCTGTTTAGATTTAACCTGAAGTAGTGGCGAATAACCAATCCAATTATTTCTCATCATTTTATACAGAAAAGGCTGGGGCCAGACTGGTGACAGCACAGCTGGGTTTCTGAAGAGAGGGTAAGTGGGAGAGTTTCTTGAACCTTGTGTTTCAAAATAACTGAAATTCTCTTCATTAAAACAAATTCTAATGTTAGTTCAGATTCAAGACATAAAGAAATGAACCAGCTTCTAGATAGAAATACCTATGAAGCAGAAAATAAATACACATTTTGGATGATTGCAATGTCTGTTAGACTGTATTATTTTAAGATTAAATTAGATGAACTATCTCTGAATTTTGCTGTTAATATCTAGCTAGATTATATGAACTGATTTGGGATGTTTAAAAATGACAGGAAATGACCTTAAAGATAAATGGTTTAAACATTATTGCAAACGCAGTGCTGTATCAGTTCAAACCACATTATTCTTTCTTCTGGCAGCTGCGGCCTGCTGGAGACCAACAGCACAGAATTCAGTCTTTTGAGGGAATGAAACAGATGTAATAAAAATATAAAAATACTAAGGAATGCATGTACTTCCCAGAGATTACTATCATATTGCTGCAGGTTTCTTGCCCAGAGGGAGAAATAAAACACAGTCGTCTATTGAAGTCCATATAATTCTACTTTGTCTTTTTCTAGACCCTGAAGGGGTCATTACTTGTGAAACTATATTAAAAATGATTTTCTAAAGTGGGTTGAAGTAAAGTTTTATATCTGCCCAAGAGGACATCATTAACAGAATCTACATCTCACCATGGCTACACAGCAGGGTTTGCAGATCTCAGTTGAGAACAATTACAGATGTTAGTCTCAGTAAAGACTTTATCTACCCCGGAGTTGCCCATTAGCAGATGTCTCTCAAGGGCATTTGTCTGTGAACTATATGGTGATTCTCTGGTATAGATTACATTAATCAGTAATTTTCATTATTTAGAAGTTACCCTAACATGAATGTGAAAATATCTTATACTCTAAACCTTAGAATAGCTCATGTTGGGATTCAATGAAATTTAATGAAAATTCAGGGAAATTCACATTTTGTTTTCTTTCTCTTTTTAATTGTCCTGGAGTCAATGTAAAGCTAAAGTCAATGTATTTCAGTATGAACTCCACATAGGCTGATAACCGACTGGAATATCTCAGATAATAAATAATTGAGAAAAATATGAATCACATTTACAATCCATACATGATCAAACATCCTCCTCGGTTTCTGAAAGCTTCAACATCGTTATTAATCTAATACTTGATAAAGCTGTAAAAATGCTTTTCCATTCTGTTTTCTTCATTTTATTTTGTTGTTGTTGTTGTTTTGTGTGTGTGTGCATGTAAACGTGTTTCCTTATTATGACTAATTACATCAGCAGAGTTAATTGGCATAAATAAATCCAAATCATTCAAAACCAAAGTATCCCAAATTTGAGGTGTCAAATAGTGTTAGTGTGCCTTTGTATGAAATGACTGCAATGCTAATGTTCCAGACAGTCTGGGACACTGAGGCTGAAGGAGATCCATCATACTAAGTTCAAAAGCACTTTTCTCCATCCTTCGTTATCTAGCATGACTCCCAGCTCAACCATTTTTAACCAAGAATAATTTCTTTTCATTTTTCCACTATAAACATAGAGACAGTATATTAGGAATCAGGCATCTACAGACATATATTAGACACTGCATAGCACTAGCAGGCTAAGAGTATTGGTCAAGTGAGGCAAAATACGTGTACAGATATGACTGCATGGAATAAGGCAATTAAGTAAGACACTAGATACTATGGAATTCCAAGCAGATAGCACAGAGATATAACTAAGGTGTGGTGTTTCCTTAGTGGATGCAAAATGGCATCTGAAGCTGACATTGGGGGAAAGTTAAGGCTTAAGCATAAATCATATATAGAAGAACAACAAGTAGAATCAAAATGATGTTCACAGTATTGGAGCTATTAAGCATGTTTCATTTTCCCAGCTATGAGAAGTTGGAAAGATGTTGGGGTTAAGTAGTACAGGAAAACTTTAAATAGGCTGATAAAGCTTGTTGACATTTTCTTCAGGGGACTAAGTATAGAGCCTTTCTTGCTGGCATTGACTTCTCTCTATATGCTCACAATGATTCAGCTGGCTCAGATTCTTCTCTAGCCCCTCCTCACTGTGCCATCCACCATGCTTTCTGCAGCTCAAGCTACCCTTTCAGTGCCCTTCGCTTTGTCTGTATGCATCCTCTCGCTTAAGTTTACAAGCCTGTTTTAAATGTATAGAGCCAGCATTAGAGAGAAAGATCAAAGCAGCTCCCTTGGTCTCGGAACGAGTCAGGCTCAGCTTGTCATCTTTTCTCTGGACATTACTTAAGTATAATGTCAAGGAAACTCATTGACACATACTCATGGACAGTAGAGCAGAGATTGTGAAAGGTGACCAGGAGCAGGCTTTTTCCACAGCAGATGAAGGGAGTGAATAGGAGGTTGGATTTAGATAAAGAAAAACAGGATGCTTTTCATATAGTTCATTTCACTGGTTTTCCTTTGATTCCTATAAGTGAATCATAAGATATTTTGCTAGATTTAAATTTTTCTAGTCAGCTTTCCAGCTTTCTCCTTGAAGCAGTGTGTGTGTGTGTGTGTGTGTGTGTGTGTGTGTGTGCTTAAACTAAAGCAAACTAAAAATCATTAGAAAACACTAGCTTTCCATGTGTGCATAAAGTCTGATAGATGCTGCATTTTGCTCATGAAAATTCAGGTTACTGAGGACAGGGATAGAAGTAGAGGTACACACCAGTTGTCTGCTACTGTAGATGGTGTCAGCCTGATGGTCATGGAAATAATCTGGGACCCTTTGGCTTGGGGAACTTGGCTTTCACAGCCTGACAGCATTTGTGAAATTCAAATACTCATATGATTGCCAAATCCAGCCAGATATATATTCTTTCCCTGGGGTTTTTGTTTTGAACATCACAGAATGTAAAGATTTATTAAGAAGATATTTCTAACATTAAATTATTTTTAAGTTTCATTTTTTTTAAAAAGAAAATGTTTTGCTTGTATGCATATCTATATGATACATTCATTTAGTGACCATAGACACAATAAAACTGTGTCTGACCCCTGGAACTGGAGTTACGAACACTTGTGAGCCATCTTTTGAATGTTGGTGATCAAACCTGTGTCCTCTGGAAGAGCAGTCACCGCTCTTAACTACTAAGCTATTTATCCACCTCCTGCATTAAATCCACACACTGACTTCTTTATTGAAACAGTCAAACAAAACTTTCTTGCGTGCCATGTCCTGATGCAGGTAAAGAGAATATAACAAGAAAAGAAATTCTTGCAGTAAGTGAACTAATACCTAATGGTGTAAGGAGAATAGAGTCTACAATAAATGTGAATGAGAACATGATACAGTAATTCAAGAGTTTCCCTGTGCGTGTAAAGGTTGGGTGATGTTGGACACTTCTTATGCAGGCATTGTTATAGATTCTCAATGTAGGCCAAATATTTAGGACATAGAGGTTCAAATCAACTTCCCAGGGATAGAGAGAGGGAGCTCAGTCTTGAATAAGTCTTCTGCAAAAAAAAAAAAAAAAAAGAAAAAGAAAAAGAACTGAGATAGACCCCGAGAATATATGTAATAATTTGGGTTGGTTGGTGTCAAGCTGTTGAAATCCCAGTGATAGAGATGCAGAGAAAAAAAGAGGCCTGGAGCTTACTGGCCAGCCAAGCTAACTCATAGGGAGACTACCAGACTGATAAGAGACCTTATCTCAATAGCAAGTGATTGGCACCTAAGGACAAACATCCAAAGTTGGTCTCTATGAGCACCTGTACATATGTGAACCCACATGAACATGCATGAGCATGCTCACCAATGTGTATACCTGAACAAAATAATTTTCTGATATCATATATTAAGATATAAAGAATGAATAAAATTTAAAATATCCTGGAATAAAAAGTTAAATATTCTAATTGGTTTGAGCAATGAATTTTTTTTGAGAACAAATAGCACTTTCAGGGGATTGCATATTAATTCACCAATGCTGAGAAAAATCAGGAAAGAATCAAGGGAGTTAATTCAGATAATAAATGAGGTTGTATATCTCACAGCTAGATTAATTTCTTGTCTACAGAAGAGTGTCTTTCAAATGATATTATGTGTACTGTACTATACTCGGAACGTATGTAAAGGTGAACTTTTCTAGCCCATAACCAGTGTTTCAGATCAAGTGTTTACAAGGATAATGGTCTTTACCACTTTGCCTGCACCACTTTGAGAAATGTGGTCTGGAAGGATGGAGAATTATTAAAGCTGTGTGAGAAAAATCATGATTGGACTTTCATGTCGTGAAGATTAAGACTGGAAGTTGTATAGATGATATATTGAGGGCATAGTGATTGATTTGGTGAGAGAGTTGTGGCCCTGTTGTAAGAGGGAGATAATGAAGGCTTTTTCTAGAATGGCAGCGGGAATGAATAGAAAGGAGGAAATGAGAATTTAAAAGATTTAGGAGCTAGAGGTGTCAGTGTTAGATGGCAGAGCTTGGGATTCTAATTTATATCAGTAGGTAGGGAAGCTGCTGGTTATATTTGTTTGCTACAATCTTATTAAAAAATGGAGAAACGATAGCATCAGCAAGAGAATGAGTTAAGATTTATTTACTCATTACTTTTTAAAATGGGGTCTTATGTAACTTACGTTAGCCTTGAACTTTCTATGCCAAGGATAGCCTTGAACTTCTGATCCTTCTTTCTGCAGTACTCTGATGATGCTGCTGTGCCACCACTGCCCTGTTTTATGTGATGCTGGAGAATAATCCCACAGCCCTGTGTATACACTAAGCAAGTACTCTACCTGCTGAGGTACATTGTCAGCTTATTTATACCTGATGTTGTGCTTTTCCTTAGCATCAAGGGATGTCCAAACTTACCATTTTAGAAATTATCAATACATTTATTCCACCTGTATTTATAAAGGTTTAGAAAAAACAAAATGAGTGATAGATGATAAAAACATTAAAAGAGGAGAGAGTTTCAAGAGGAAGGTGCAAAATTCTGATAAGCCGTCAAAATGATGGAACTAGATACATTGAAATTAGCAACTGAAAAGTCACAGTGACCCGAGAAAGGACAGATGGTAACCTACACTTTGAGAGTTGACACTGAAGGGGAAGAGTAACAACAGACATAATGTGTTGGTGGTTAGGAGTGGGGACTCTTCATACGTGTGCTCTTTCGGTATTTCTGATTGGATCAGAGCCCTACTCCATGAGAAAGAATGCATGACTGATACTATAGACTGGGAGATCAATTGGAAAATTAATGTGGTATCAAATTTCCATCATTCTAGGCATACTCAGTGGCTCCAGGAGAGGATGGGGAGAGGATAATCCTGTATAAATTTGTCAAAGAACAAATTAAGTAAATGTTGAAAATTTGTTTTTGTATTATATATATATTTAAACTAAAACATTAAATTCAAATGGCAAATGTAATCAATGTGAAGACAATAAAATTAGTAAGATGGAAATCATAGTTAACAGAGTAATTACCATTTGTGTAATAAATTAATGAAACAAAAATAGTGTGATGTATTCTAAAAGAAAGAAAAAATCTGTTTACTAATGAGATTATGTGACTTTATGAGCCAGAGTCCTATAACTACATAGCTTTCACAATCATGAATTGAAATTATTTCTTTAATTACCTTAGCTTTGAAAGAGTTTCACCTGAGTAATTTAGTCTTAAATAAAACATTAATAATGAAAGATTCCTTATTTACTGTCTAAGCATCACATATTGTCAAGTATTTGGGAGTAAATATTCAACTATGCCTACAAAAGACCACCTCCCTTTCTAGAAATGGAAACAAAACCCAAGTTTAATACTTTATTTCCATACAAGGATTTAGTATGGTACCCGTCAGTCTTTTCTTCCAAAATGGGGTATTAGCAGTCTTGGCACATGTCTTGAATATATAATGGACAAAAATCTCAGATCTGGAGGAGGCAGACTAGCAATTGTGTCAACAGACAGACATTGAGCTAGGTTTCAAAGCATGAATGATACATAGTTTAGCAGAAGGAAGAAACATGTATACTTAGGAAATAAAAATAATAAAATTATGTGAGTAAGAATGCATATGGCATGAAGAACAAGGAAACAGCAAGTGAGCAGATGGAGACAATAGAGAAATGCCTCATGCAGAAAACAGCAGAGACTTAGGCTCAGAGCAATTTTCCTTTACTTGGGTTGAAAACTTACTCCTCACCATGAGAGTCTGTTTAGAAAATTATAATGTGGAAATGTCCATGCACTGTTGCTTTGAGTAAACTCATGCTGGAAAAATCTCTTGCCAAAGGCAATATACTTTGATACAAATAAACATTGTCCAAGACTTCTGGAATACAGCGGGAGACAACTCCATATTTGTCCCATCCCCTTTGGTTGTGTATCATTTGTGCAAATGTAATGTGAGCATATTAGAGCAATCTGCCATAGAGTCAGTCTTTCAGAAAACAAATTATTATTGTTTTTTAGAGACATGGAAAATTTAATTGCTTCAAAATGTTTTTTACTTTAATTTTTTATAAATATATTTTGATCATACTATTTCCACTGCTCTAAATCCTTACTATCTTCCCTATCTCCCTGCCCACCCACATAAATGTTCTATCTCCCAAAAAATCCTCCATAAAATCAGCAACAAGAATCCCCCAATCAAAACAAATGAACTTTTAAAAACTGCAGACACACACCACCACCACCAACAACAACAAGAACAAGAACAACACTACTACCACCACCACCACCACTACAATCAACCCCCCCTCAACAAAACCCAAGCAATATGGAGTCCACTTTGTATTGACTAACTAATTCTGCTCATGGGAGCAGCCCTGGATTGTGGTTGACATACCCAGTGGCACTCTATTGAAAAAAAACAAAAAAACAAAAAAACAAAAACGTATTTTCTCTGTCCTAGAAGCTATCAATTTTAAATTTTTTCTTGGTTCAGATTAGGAATTTGTGTATATGTCCCCTTCTCAGTGCTGACCTTTGGTCTGTTTTGAACTATGTAAGTCTTATGTATACTTTCACAGTCTCTGTAAATTCTGCATATCACTGCTGCTTCTTTAGAGTCACCTGTCACCTGTCTTACAATCTTTCTTCATCCTTTTCTGCATTGTTCTTTGAACCTTGAAGAAAGTGACTTCATATGAGAATACCATTTTGGGCTGAGTACTTTAAAGTTTCTCATTTTCTGCACATTGCCCAGTTATGAGTCTATGTGTTTATTAATATCTACTGCAAGAAGAATCTCCTTTGTTGAGGCTTTAATGATGCTTTCCTCTATATGTATAACAATATGTCATTAGGAGTTGTTTTATTGTTATATTAATTTAGCAGAATAATAGTAGTAGGATTGTTCTAGAGTCTATGATCTATTGAGTCGCAGGTTCTTGATAACTTTAGCAGAGTTATGTATGTGATCAATTTAATGAAGTTAGCATTAGATATAATCAAAAAGTGATTGGTTATTCCAACAATGTCTGTATCTATTGCACCCATGTATCCTACAGGTTGTATGTACACTGTTGTATGTTGTTAATTTTGTAGCTGGATGAAATTAATGATTATGTTTCTCCCCTGGTAGCACGCGAAGTACCTTCCATAATCATGAACACTGGTGAGTAGGGGTGATGTTTATAGTTAGGCACCAGAAGGATTTTTCTATGTTCAATTACATGAGTAAGTTGTCTTCTAGGTTTGGGTCATCTCACTTAGGATTATTTCTAGCTCCTTCCGTTCAGCTGCCAATTTTATTTTTCTTAGCAGCTGAATAATATACTTTTGTTTGAAAGTAGAGTGTTATATTATCTATTCATCAGTTGATGGCCATCTAGGTCATTCCCAGTTTATATCTATTTTTACACTTAGAGACAAAGTGAAATAAACAAAGATGAAGAACTATCTTAGGAATGAGATGAACATCCTTTTCATATATGCCCAGCAGTATTATAGCTGGGTCTTGTGCTAGTCTCTTTTCATTTTATTGAGGAGTCTACACATTGAAAACATTTTCTTTTTCTAAAGTATTGAAGTAATAAAGTATAGACCAGAAGATAGAAAGACTTCTAATTCACCTAGATCATTAAGATTAACTGTGTGAAAATGACCATCCAATAAAAAAAACCATCTATGAATATAATGTAATATCCACTAAAAATCTAGCACAATTCTTTACAAAAATTGAAAAAAAATAACTTTAAACATAATATGGAAACACAAAAAGTCTGTAAAGTGAAAACAACCCTAAAGAGAAAAATAACTTCTTGAGGTATTACTATCTCAGATTGCATGTTGTACCACAGAGCTACAATAGTAAAAACAACTTAGTGTTGGCATGGAAACATGACCACTTGAATAGAATAGAATTATGGACCAAGGTATAACTGCACATTCCCATGGACATTTAATTTTTGACAAAGAAACAAAATTTAAACACTGGACAAACAACAGAATCTTCAATAAATGGTGCTGATCAAACTAGATAGTCTTACGTAGAAGAGTGAAAATAGCTCAGTGTGTACTATCCTGGGGGAACATGACTCCAAAATAGATCAAGGAACTCGACATAAAGCCTGAATCTGATAGCAAAGAAAGTAGATAATGTATTTGAACTTATTGTTACAGGAAAGGAATTCTCATCAAAACTGAAAGCATAGGCATTAAGAACAATTAGAAAATGGGTTCTCAGGAAGCTAAAATGCTCCTGGGCAGCAAATAACACCATCATTCCAGCAAAGAGGTGGGAAAACTCTTTACCAGTTACATATCTGAGAGAGGGTTAATGTATAGAATAAAAAAAGAACTTAAAACAAAACAAAACCAAGAAAAAATTGAACATGAGAAGATAAATAATCCAATTATAAAATGGGCTATAGAACTAAACTCAAAGTTCTCAAAAGATGAAGCACAACACTGAGGAAAATGTAAGAAATGTCCAACAGTCTTAGACAACATGGAAATACAAATTAGAGCTACTTTGAGATTTCATATTACCCTGTCAATATGGCCAAGGTCAACAAAACAAATGGTTGTACATACTGCGAAGGATGGGAGGAAAGGGAAAAGCTATTCATGGCTGATGGGAGAACAAATTGGTACAGCTACCATAGAAATCAGTATGGAGGCTCCCAAAACCTGAAACTGATTTGTCTCAATATCAATTATACCACTCTTGGACATATACTCAAAGAACTCTACATCTTACTATGTTGCTCATCTGTTGACTGCTATTTTTTCAAAAGAGCCTGAAATTGAAAACAGCCCAGATGTCCATCAACACACAACAGTGAAAATGCAGTACATTTATACAATGGAGTATTTATTATTCAGTTGTTAAGCAAGGTGGAATTAGTAAGTAAATGGAGGGAGCTAAATACAATCATCCTGAGTGTGGTCGCCCAGACATGGAAGAAAAATAATTCATTCTTCTCTTATATATGGATGTTAGCCTTTTAGCCCTAGATGTATGTATTTCATTCATAATACTCACACTGGATAAGTAGTTAGTAGGAGGGCATCTTCTAAATAAGCAAAAATAACATAGTGTTTAGGATTTATTTTTATTTTTAAATTTGTGTGTGTGTATATGTGTGTGCGCATATAAGTTTGTGTGTGTGTATGTCCGCATGTACGTGCATGCATGTGTGTGTGTGTGTGTGTGTGTGTGTGAGACATATGTACAGGACTCACATAGTCCTGAGGAAGGCATTGGATTTCCTGTAGCTGATATTGCATAAGGCTATAATTCCCCTGTTGTAGGTACTAGGAACTGTCCATGCATCCTCTGAAAGAGTAGTAAGTTCTCTTGGCTGCTCAGCCATCTAGAAAGCTCTAGAAAACATTTTTATTTTTTTAAAAAAGTATTAAATGTGAGTATGTGCATGTCCACAAGTATGTGTGAACAGGTCATGCATGTGTGTGTGAGCTAAACATAGTTGAATATACAGGTCAGAGAGCAGCTTTCTGGAGTCAGCTGTCTCCTTTCACCTTTCTGCTGCATTTAATACCCGAAGCATATATTTTTGTTAAAATATAATATGATGGAAAATACATACATTACCAATAACTCTTGAAATTTTAAATTTTCTTACAAGAAATGTAGTTAATCATCTAATCAATGTCCTTGAGGAACCATTAATCCTGTTCTTAGAGTGCCAAACAAAGAAGAATGAATAGACTTCTACAGAAGAAGACTGGAGACAGCTCCAGAATCAACAGCTCAGAGGTGACTCCATTTTCTCCAGCCACAGACATAGCCACCACTAAACAAACTAACACTCTTACTAGACTGCATTTTTTTTAGCATCTTTGTGGTTATCATTAGTTTTAAATTATTTTTTCAGTACAATCGGAGAAGTAGTACTAAATGAATACCGTGTGATGTTTTGATCTATGAATTCCTTTTGTAGTGCTCAGACTGTGTTTACTATTTTCTCAGACACCTGTCCTTCCTCTATTGTAATCATTTTCAAAATACTTACAGTCTGTTTGTAATAAATAGTATCTTACTTTTATCTGTAATTGTTTAATTGATATATATAATCACACTATTATGCAAGGAAACATGGACTGGCCTATTCATCTCATCAAACTGTAATCTATACCCATTAAACAAAATTTCCTCATCGTCTCCTTGTCCCTACTCAGCCTTGGTAATCATTATTCTATGAAAGCAACTCTTTTTTATCACATTTGTGTGGCACATGTGGCACTTTTTTCCCATGACTCACCTTCTTTGCATCATTCAACTCTACTTGTATTAGTGCAAATAATAGTGTGTAACCAAACAGTGTTCTGTTGTGTACACATTCCATATTTCCTTATTAATTTACTTTTTTGTTTATTTATTTGTTTGTTTGTTTGTTTGCCTTTTGGCTAAGATGCACAGCACTGCAGTAACTCTTCAGTACTCTGCTTGTATTTCCTTTGGGTGTATACTCACAAAAGATTGGCAAGTTCTGTGGTAATTAGATTTTTAAACATTCAAGAATCCTCCAGATTGTTCCCATAATGGCTCATAACTTTACATTCCCAGTAACACTGTGCAAAGATTTCCTCTGCTTTTCTCTCTTTCCTGACACAACTTGTTATAATTTGCCTTTTCCGTCATGACCCTTCTTACTAGAATCAGACAATGACTTGTTGGGATTTTGAGTTCTGTTTCCTTATTGAATAGTGTGTTTGAGTACATTTACATATACACAGTTGTATATGTAAATGTTGCACAGTTGTATCTATTCTTTTAAAAACCTATCTAAGTAGGTAAGTTCATAATTTTCAAACCTGATTTGTTTGTTTGATTGTTCACTAACCCCTCATTAAATGTACAGCTGTCAAGTATCTGCCTTCTTAGGTCCTAAGTCATTTCATCATTCTGTTGCTTGTTTCTTTAGCTTTGCAGGAGTATTTTAGTTTGGTATAATACCCTCTTTTCTCTCTAGGTTTTGAGGATTATGCTTCTGGGGAACTTAGCCCAAAACCTCTCCTCTATGTCTGTGTATTTTTCTCCCACACTTTCTTTTTCTAATTTTAAAATCAAATCTCAAATTTACAGTTTTCACCTACATATTGCCAGTCTTTACAAACTGTAACTAGGCACCAAGCTTCATTCATCAGTGTGTGGGCATTCATACTTCTAAACAACCTTCCCTTGGAAGGATGGATTTTCAACAATGTGTTTCCATCACCTTTAAGTGAAATGGCTTTCACTTTTGTTCCATGGAATGTTTGCCATTTGATTTTCATGTAAGTTCAAGTTCATATCTACCCTGAGTGCTGCCACAAACACAGAATTCAGGAAACCATAAAGACTATTTAGATAAACTACTCAATTATAATATTTATGATATCTAATATCTTTGGTACTTATAATATTTAAGAATTGTGTGAAAGTGTCTAATAAGCTACTCCATCCTGGTTGATCATGAGCCTATGCATCTGCTTCCTCGCACCTGCTTCCTTGACTTCGTCTCTCACTATTGACTATGCTAAATTAACTTTCATCATTATTGTTACATGTGGAAATAAATTAACTCAAGAAAACTCATGACAACACACATGGTAAAGCAACCATAGAATAATTAAAATGATTATTAAGAGAAAACCTCTTAAAACATAATGAAATTAAAATTAAGTTATTAAAATAGCACTTATTGCCCCTACATAGACAAAGCATGTCACACACAACTTATCTTAAGTAAATTTTAGAGGTTGTCTTGGATTTCTATTCCTGTCAATCATACTTCTATGCTGATCTTTCATTTTCAACTTCATGTCTTCCAGTTATTTCAGCTACTAAGCATACTTTTCTCAGGGATCACTGTCTAATGTTTCATACTTCAGGTTAGTTTCATGAACTTTGCAGACAGTACAAATGATAAGAAAGTTACTTTATCTGTACGTTTAAAGGTCATTTAACAAAATAAGAAAAATCCTGAGTCTTAAAGCATGCTTTATGCTGTAAATATTTAATTTTAGAGAGGGAGAATTGCAGAGTGAACTTTCCTCCAATTCTTTGCAATTTAGTTTTGTCTCCCAAGACTAAATGGTATGTTCTGAACTCTAGAAGATTAGCCCACTAGAAAATAACACACATCAGAGCTGCATCTTAAATATTATGTCTTAGAATTTTAACCATTGAGAACTATGTAGTAACCTAGTATCAAACCAACCCATATGTGTTTTGGCCAGTGGTCTGTACTCATATAAATCAGCAAAGCATAGTAAGTAAGAAGCATTGATTACAGGTTGTATAAACTACAATCTACAAAGACACCTTTGTACCTAATCAGTGGCCTTTCTCTACATAAAGGATAAATAGGCTGAGAAAGAAATTAGGGAAACAACATCCTTCACAATAGTCACAGATACTATAAAATACCTTGGTGTGACTCTAAATAAGCAAGTGAAAGACCTGTATGGCAAGAACGTCAAGCCTCTGAAGAAAGAAATGGAAGAAGATCTCAGAAGATGGAAAGATCTCCAATACTCATGGATTGGCAGGAATAATATAGTAAAAATGGCTATCTTGCTGAAAGCAATGTACAGATTCAATGCAATTCCATCCTCTTCAGATTTCCAACTTAATTCTTCACAGAATTAGAAAGGGAAATTGGCAAATTCATCTGGAATAACAAAGATTCTAGGATAGCAAAAACTGTTCTCAACAATAAAAGAACCTCTGGTGGAATCACAATCCCTGACCTCAATCTGTACTACAGAGCAATCATGATAAAAGCTGCATGGTACTGGTACAGTGAAAAACAGGTAGATCAATGGAATAGAATTGAAGACCCAGAAATGAACCCACACACCTATGGTTATTCGACCTTTGACAAAGGAGCTAAAAAGAAGAAAAAAGTATAAAAAAGACAACATTGCCAACAAATGCTGCTGGCTCAACTGGTAGTTAAGATGTCGAAGAATGTGAATTGATCCATTCTTATCTCCTTGTACAAAGCTCAAGTCTAAGTGGATCAAGGACCTCCACATAAAACCAGAGCCTCTGAAACTTATAGAGGAAAAAGTGGGGGAAAGCCTCAAAGATATGGGCACAGGGGAAAAAATTCTTAAACAGAACAGCAATGGCTTGTGCTGTAAGATCAAGAATCAACAAATGAGACCTCATAAANTTGCAAAGCTTCTGTAAGGCAAAGGACACTGCCAATAAGACAAAATGGCAACCAACAGATTGGAAAAATATCTCTACCAATCCTAAATCCGATAGGGGCCTAATTTCCAATATATATATAAAGAACTCAAGAAGTTGGACTCCAGAAAACCAAACAACCCTATTAAAAATAGCATACAGAGCTAAATAAAGAATTCTTAACCAAATAATACGGAATGGCTGAGAAGCACCTAAAAAATGTTCAACATTCTTAGTCATCAGGGAACTGCAAATTGAAACAACCCTGAGATTCCACCTCACACCAGTCAGAATAGCTAAAAAAAAAAAAAAAAAAAAAAAAAAAAAAAAAAACCTCAGGTGACAGCAGATGCTGGCTGGTGAGGATGTGGAGAAAGAGGAACCCTGCTCCATTGCTGGCGGGACTGCAAGCTGGTACAACCACCCTGGGAAGCAGTCTGGTGTTTCCTCAGAAAACTGGAAATAGTACTACTAGAGGATCCAGCAATACCACTCCTGGGCATATACCCTGAAGATGCTCCAACTTGTAATAATGACACATGCTCCACTATGTTCATAGCAGCCTTATTTATAAAAGCCAGAAGCTGGAAAGAATCCAAATGTCATTAAACAGAGGAATGGATACAGAAAATGTGGTATATTTATACAATGGAATACTACTCAGCTATTAAAAACAATGAATTCATGAAATTCTTAAACAAATGGATAGATCTGGAGGATATCATCCTAAGTGAGGTAACCCAATCACAAAAGAACACACATGAAATGCACTCACTGATAAGTTTATTTTAGCCCAGAAGCTCAGAATACCCAAGATACAATTTGCAAAACTCAAGAAAGAAGACCAAAATGTGGACACTTTGATCCTTCTTAGAAGGGGGAACAAAATACCTATGGAAGGAGTTACAGTGACAAAGTTCAGAGCAGAGACTAAAGGTAGGACCATCCGGAAACTGCTCCACTTGGGGATCCATCCCATAAACAACCACCCAACCCAGACACTATTGCAGATGCCAACAAGAGCTTGCTGACAGGAGACTGATATAGCTGTCTCCTGAGATACTCTGCCAGTGCCTGACTATTACAAAAGTGGATGCTCACAGACATCAATTAGACAGAGCACAGGGTCCCCAATGAAGGAGCTAGGGAAAATACCCAAGATGCTGAAGGGGTTTGCAGACCCATAGGAGGAGCAACAATATGAACTAACCAGTATCTCCAGAGCTCCCTGGGAGAGCTCCCTCCCCAACCACAGAAAACACACAGAGAGACTCATGGCTCCAGCTGCATATGTAGCTGAGGATGGCCTAGTAGGTCATCAATGGGAGGAGAGGCCCTTGGTCCTGTGAAGGTTCTATGTCCCAGTATAGGGGAATGCCTGGGTTAATAAGTGGGAGTGGGTGGGTTGGGGAACAGGAAGGGGAGAGGATAGGGGATTTTCAGAGGGCAAACTAGGAAAGGGGATAACATTTGAAATGTAAATAAAGAAAATATCTAATTAAAAAAACAAAAAATCATTTTATGAGGAAAAAATAAAGGAGACAAAAACGTCAAATTAGTGTGTATGGTTCATTTTACAATGGACAGCTGTTGGCAGACAGCAAATGCTTTCACAAGAATGGAATTTTTATATCTGTCAGCATATGTGTATGTAGTATCTACAGTTTTCACAGTGATAGATATCAACTAATCTGCTCATGGATTCAACATATCACATGATCAATGCTTTACCTATACATTCCCAGTAAGTTTACAATATGAACTATATATAGCATTCACACAGAAAAGTGCATTGAAATATTCTAATGAAAGCAAGCAATAAACCCCCACACAGATCCAGAAATGAAATATACATAAACCCCAAAGATGTAATATTATTTTGCATCTTGACTAGACATATGAGAATAGTAATTTTACCAGTTACTAGTGCTTCCTTAAATAATATGTATAGGCTTTTGTTTTTTAATTTTATCAACTTGAGGTAGCTTTATTTGCATTTTGTGTCATGCTATTTTTAACCCATTGTATAAGTGTAAGATTTGACCATGCTCTTGTCTATCAGCCTCTTTGTTTTGTATGACTTTTAATACTGCTTTGTAAGAATATACCACAAGTTATTTGGCTTCTAATAAAAACAAGTATACTAGACATGTGCGTTTGTCTGATGATCTATCATCTATCTATCTATCTAATCTATCTATCTAATCTATCTATCTATCTATCTGTCTGTCTGTCTGTCTGTCTGTCTGTCTGTCTGTCTGTCTATCTAACTATCCACCCATCCCCATCAATCATTCATCTAGATAGATAGATAGATTCCCAAGTGTGCATTTTCTACATCATATGAACATGTGCTTTAAATTTTATGTTACGTTTATTTTCCCCCAGAATCTTAAGTGTTATTTCATAGTCCCTGGGGAATCTTTACACTATTCTATCTTGCGTGGCTTGGGATGTTCAATTTGATATTTTGTAATATAGTCTATAGTTCATATTCTCCCTTTTAAAAATGATGATAACTTTAACTTTTTTTCACAGTGAATTCTCTCATGTATGTTAAGCTATAGAGTTTTTTGGGTCACACATTCCATATATACTTCATAATGGTCTTCTTCTTTAATATAATATAGCAATGGGAATGAAGCTTAACAGGCTTTGTGTGATTTGTGCAATAGAATAAATAATAGTCCTGGTTCCCTTATTGTGAAGGGTTCTCTCTCTTTTATGAAGTTTGGACTGACATTAGCATTTTAACTGCTTTTCTGGAACATTTTAATACATCCCACAGACTTGAAAGCTACTATTTATTGAACTTGGTGATATTCATACAAAAAGCTTTGAACAGGTGGGTTTATTTATTCAACTCGCTGGGATCAGTTAATGGCTGTTACAGCTATAGATTATATAAGAGTGTTCTTTTCTTTAGAAAATATACTTAAGGTGTGGGCACTTTTTTGCTCCTTGCTCACATAGAAAAGGCACATATTAGAACATGTTTTCCAGATGTGAAATTTCATCCAATTTTATAGGAAAAATAATTTAGTCCCAATATAGAATGTTTTATAAGAAAACTGATGTCTTGAGAGTGTAGCATACCCTGGCATATGGTCCACATATTAGTAGTTACATCATTAAACAAAACTTATCAAATACCAGTAAGTCCTCAGCTGGTGACAGGATATTTTCTATCTAGAGCTTATATATGCCTTGTATATGCTTTTGTGATTGCTGTGAATTCCTATGTGTAACCAGCCAATTAAGTCTGGAAAATAGTTTCATTGATGTGATTCATCATCACTGGTTCTTATAATCTTTCTGCTCCCTCTTCAGAACCTATTGTTAGAGACACCACACACTTGAGTCACAGAACCTTGAAAAATTAAGCTAGTACTCACCTGAAAATGTCTGATGACCAGCTTCATGGTGGTGGTAGGTACGATGCATAAGGAACAAAAAAATTTCAGTCTCATTCAGCTGAGAATTCTGCAAGCTACAGCAATGAAAAGCCTGTGTATGTGGCTATCAGGACAATAGTGGCATGAATGTTATGCCAACAACCAAACACTTTCTAATTAGATTTAAATCTCCTTCCATGAGATGGAATCTAAACTTGTCACTGTTAGAGGGGCCAAAAATCTTGTAGTCAGATAGGTTTTAAAGGAGCACCAAATGCTATTTATTACTCTGCTAAATGCACATGGTATAGAAATGACTTACTGCTAAACTTGATGCTTGTTGATGCTTCTTATGGTATAGAAATGTATACTCCATGGTATAGAAATGACTTACTGCTAAACTTGATCCTTGTTGATGCTACTTATAACTCCCACTCTGCTCTTACCACCACTGAGAGGCAACATAGGTAATCGAGTCTTTCTTCTTGTGACCTAGTTTTTTTTTTTTTTAAAGATTTTGTGTCTCTTCCCAGTGATAGTTCTATTCTTTGGGGGGGGGGGGGCAGGCAGACATGGTTTTTTTTTTTTTTTTTTTTCTTTTTCGAGACAGGGTTTCTCTGTGCAGTCCTGGCTGTCCTGGAACTTACTCTGTAGACCAGGCTGGCCTCAAACTCAGAAATCCTCCTGCCTCTGCCTCCCAAGTGCTGGGATTACAGGTGTGCGCCACCAATTCTTGTAAAAGCAGTTTTTATAGGCAACTTCCAAGCAGTGGGTGTGCGTTTGGTTTTCTTTGAGGTAAGTAAAAAGACTAGTGCAGTTGTTAGGTAAGGACTCAGTAGTAGAAGATATCTCAGAAAAGTAATTCACTGGTAGGGATATCTAAATTGCATAGGGCCTTGGAGGATACTGAGGGGACACTGGGATTTACTTAAATCCTTGGAAGGTTTTGGGATTCATCAGCCATAATTGAGCATAGTTCCATAGCTTCCATGTGGAGAGTGGACTGTGTACAGGGAGGAGGGCCTGGCAGATGGCAGTCAGCATAGTAGAGGCTACTGCAGTCATTGGTACACAGGAGAACAGTTTATTAAATAAAAGTAATTGTGCTGGATAGTTTTATGTCAATTTGATACAAGCTAGTGACATCTGAAGGGAAATAACTTCAGTTGAGAAATGCTCCATAAGATTTAGCTGTAGAGCATTTTTTTAAAATTTTTTTTTTTATTAATGGGAAGGGGAGCAGCTCACTGTAGTTGGTTCCATTCTGGTATTAATGGTTCTGGATTCTATAAGAAAGTGGGCTGAGTAAGCCATGGTGAGCAAGCCAGTAAGCAGCACCCCTCCATGACCTCTGCATCAGCTCCTGCCCCTAGGTTCCAACACGACTTGAGTTCCTGTTCCAACAGCCTTCAGTGATGTTCTGTAATGTGGGAATAAAATGCAAACAAACCCTTTCCTCTCCAGCTTGCTTTTGGTCATGGTGTGCCATTACAGCCATAGAAGCCCTAACTAGGGCAGGAATGGTTGTAAAAGTGGTGAGAGATCATCAGATTGTAGGCATCATTCAAGGAGTATATCATAGGTATCTCTGGTGAATTCAGTAAAGGTTTGAAAAGTAGAAAAAAGGCAACAGGAGACAGAAAATTGTCAAAACATTTGGTAACATTTAAAAAATGGGATACAGAGCTAAACAAAGAATCCTCAACTGAGGAATACCAAATGACTGAGAGGCATTCAACATCCTTAAAAAAATGTTCAACATCCTTAGTCACCAGGGAAATGCAAATCAAAACAACCCTGAGAGTCTTCCTCCATTGCTGGTGGTAATGCAAGCTGGTACAACCACTCTGGGAATCAGTTTGCCGGTTCCTCAGAAAACTGGTCATAATACTATCCGAGCATCCAGCAATACCACTTCTGGGCATATACCCGGAAGATGCTCCAACATGTATTAAGGACACATTCTCCAATATTTTTATAGCAGCCTTATTTACAATAGCCAGAAGCTGGAAAGAACCCAGATGTCCCTCAACTGAGGAATGGANACAGAAAATGTGGTACACTTACACAATGGAGTACTATTCAGCTATTAAAAACAATGAATTCATGAAATTCTTAGGCAAATGGATGGATCTGGAGGATATCATCCTAAGTGAGGTAACCCAATCACAAAAGAACACACATGGTACACACTCACTGATAAGTGGATATTAGCCCAGAAACTCAGAATACTCAAGATATAGTTTGCAAAGCACATGAAACTCAAGAAGAAGGAAGACCAAAGTGTGAATACTTTGGTCTATCTTAGAAAGGAGTAACATTTAAATAATGGTACATATTTTACAAATGTTAGAACAAAACTGCATGTTTGTATGTAGCCAAATGGTACCTCAGAATACACTGTTTAAGTGGAAACATACATAAAGTGGTATAGAAATGTCTATAGGTCCCACTGACTTCTTAAACCTACTAACAAGGTTTGTGTTTAAAGAGAAAGTGCTGGGTATGTAACCTCAAACCCACAGCACTTCTTACAAAGCTGTTCTAGGATATACTTCTGCACAGTGAGGAAAAACACCAGAAGGGAAGAACTCATTGGCCTCATAAAGCTGCTGCTGTGACTTGAGACCACATAAGAAAATTTATTAGGTCAAAATAATTTATTAGCGTTCAGGAGAAAGGAATAAGGACAAAATTTATAGAGGAAGATTAAGAAACATTTACATAATTAGGTATAATGTATGGGGCAGTGTAAAGTAGATGTTAGCATATTCAATGGAACAACATCAACAAAAGAGGGCTGTAGAGATCACTCAGCACTTAAGAGACTGGCTGCTCTTCCAGAGGTCCTGATTTCAATTCTCAGCAACCACATGGTGGCTCACAATCATCTCTAATGTGATCTGATGCCTTCTTCTGGCATGCAGCTGTAAAAGCAGATAAAGCACTTATATACATAAAATAACTAATTAAATCTTTTTTAAAAAAAGAAAAGAAATTAGGGTGGGAAACGGCTCATCATATATAGGCACTGGCTAGTCTTCCAAAGTACCTTAGTTCAATTCCCACCATCTATCTACATGGTACCTGAAAACCTTCTATAATGCCAGTTTCAGGCAAGCCATTGCTTCTTATGACTTCTGAGGGTACAAGTGACACAAAGATACACAGGTATAAGTAGTCAAAACATCATACATATTAAATAAATAAATCAAAAAAATTTAAAACAAAACATTTTATTGATGAGATATAGTCAAGTTAATAATATTCATAATTGAGATACTGTGACATAAAGAAAACACAGCTGACTTGTTGGTATTTTATTCCTGCATATGAACCAGTGGTCACATATGTACATTTAGTCATAAACATTTTAATTTTTGGAGAGTGCACCTAGTTAGTAGTAGGTACATCATGAGCAATAAATGAAGTTTAATTTCCTGTCTCAAATACAAGTAACTTAAGCAAAAAAAAATATTTATTTTATTGCAGGAAACCTGGAGTACAGCCTGATGCTAAGTTTTCACATTAATGATTTACATTGAGAAAGTAATCTCGGGGCACCGAGAAAAGAAGGACAAAATGATGCTACTGGAAAGAGGAAAAATGACTGTGTTGGTTACATACCTTTGAAAAAGTCAAGGTCATGATAGGCTTGCATATAACACACCTGGTAAGTCACTGAAACAGTTTTACCTTAGAGATGTGTAAGGGGGATTAACTAACATATAGGCATTACCCAACCCATTGGGCTCTCCATGCCCCTCATTAATCAAAGTTTGTCTTGATGAATATTTATTTCCCCACCCATCTATGCTGTATTAGCTCCTTTGTGGTGTGTGTGTGCTATATGTGTGTACATGTGTGTGCTATATGTGTGTATGTGTGTGTTTGTGTGTGTATGTACATGTGTGTGTGTGTGCATGTATCCAAAACCCAGGATATAGGTAGAGTCCAAATGTAGCCCCTACCTAGTGACCATGCTCGCCCTCCATTGCTCTATTCAGCAGTGCTGGATTGGTAATGAAGCACACGAAGATTGACAGAGAATAAAGAAGATGACTGCCTACTGACAGCCTTTGCCATAGTGTATAATTTCCAATGAGAATTAATAATAGACAAAAAATTGCACTCCTAGTACCAACTTGCATACATCCACCCAAGTACCTTTCTACCTCTACTCAAGACATTTTTCATCAAACTTCAACCTCTGATTAAAAAAAGACAAAACCCACTTACTAATGCTCAGAAATGAGAATATGCTCTTGCCTTGGCCTACTATTGTCATTCAAAGCTGCCTACCACATACATGAATTGAATTTCCGTCCCTCCTTCAGGATCATAGCTCTTTCCAACTTTTATGGGGCATTCATAAATTGGATTACTATGCAACAAGATCTGGTTTTGCCAGACACTAGTCATAACAAAACTCTGCACATTAAACTTCAGTCAGTTTTTCTTTGAATATTAGTCATAATTTCATCTTATGAAGCTTACAGAGATAGAGATAGAAGGAGATGCATGGAAACCATAGAGGCAAGTAAAGGGACTTCCATAAAAACTCCTTATTGGTGTGATTTAGTTCTGTCTTAAAGGCGGAGTCTCAACTGAACAGTTTTTAAGGTTGGGTGGTTAGAAGTAGAGATAGGAAATTTGGATTTAACTAAAATAGTATAGGTTCTTATTTATTTTCCCTCCTTTCTTCCTTCTTCCCTTTCTTTCTTCCTCCCTCTTTCACTTCCTCCACCTCTCCCTTCTTCCCTACCTACCTCTCCTCTCTCTCCCTCCTTCCTTCCCTTGCCTGCTTGTTTGCTTCCTTCTTTCCTTCTATCTCCTATTGAGACAGAATATTCAGATTTATCCTAGGCTAGCCACCACATAGTTCAGGCCGGCATCAAATTCTCGATACTCCTGCCTCAGACTGTTATTTTAGTAATTCAGTTTGATTACATTTTGGAAAAACAGAACAATGATTTATTTTTTTTACAACAACAGTCATTTTGAAGTTTTCTATAACGTTTGCATTTCAGGATTCATACAATTGCTTTTTCTCTGATACTTCCTAGTCATTATTAATAGAAATATTAATTAGGTGGTGCTTACGTTTCAGTCTAGTTGCTGTCATTATTCTAATCAGTTTCATTATGTCTTTATCACAATTATCTTGTCATAAGATAGACACCTGTCAGTCACATTTTCTAACAAATTTCTCTGAATTTCCATATAGTAATCTATTTCAGGGTAATCTTGCATAATATTTCAGTGTTTTATTTGCTTCTGAGGAAAGTCACATAGGAACTTACAAAGACATTAAATTCATATTTATTTATTCAAATGTTTTAATGCCAAGGAGAGGAACACAATTAGAGCATATATTAAATTAAAATAAAAATGAATGGAATTTTAATGGTGCAGAGTATTTGTTCTCCTTCTTTGGGGTTTTACAATTTCAAAAGGGATATGTTTTACATGGTGGAAATGTTTTTTGGCAATATTGGAAATTTAACCTTGGATGTACAATTATATTTTATCCCTAAACCATCACTGAAGCCCTTAAAAAATGAATGATGTTTGGAAGATGGTGAGTAAAAGTCAGAATGAAAACCCAGGTTACATTTTTTAAATAAAGCATTGCAACTTATTACAAAGTTTTCAAATAAAATCCTACAGTAGGAGTTAAACGCAGAAAGAACTGATGGTGTTAGCTTTTTATTTATTAGGTGTTGTCCTCACCACAAAATTGTCTTTCAAATATCATTTATATAATGCTAGGCAAAAAATGGCTCATAGCCAAGTACTGGCTTTTAAGTTATTTCCATAGTGTGATTTGTGTGTGTGCACCTGTATGCACGTACAGGGTTGTAGACAGAAATGTTTCAACTGCGAGGAAGACAGAACAGCCATCACATTTTTGTATTGCCTGGTGAAACTTGTGACATTAGAGCAGCGATTGGTGTCTGAATGGCAAGCCATTCTCCTTGTCATTCGGTGAATCAAGGCTGCACAAAATCCAGGGATCAGACTCCTAATAACAGTGTCAATTGAGGATCTCTTAAAACCCCCTAAACAATTATCTAAAAGAGTGAATAACCACTAACGGAGAATATGTGTGGTGTGGATTCTGGAAAGCCTGGGCTTTTTGGAAGCAGAAGGAGAAAGCCGAAGTAGCTTATCTATAAATAGAAGTGCTGTTGGAGGGGCCTGCAGGGAGTTTCCTAAAGAACAGTTTGCAATAAATCTCTGTTGACCCCACACCCCCACACACAAATAAAAAGAAAAGCATGGTTTAATTGTTCCCGTATCATTGATATTTTTTTTTTGTTATTGTTTCCCCTCTCTCCTCCTTTTCCTTCTTCTTCTTCTCCTCGTCCTTGTCTTCATCTTTCTATCCCTTTTTTATTTTTTTCTAGACTGAAGTTCTTGACTGGCAGCCACAGAAGAGGAGGGGTGACTGAATCTAGGAGATGAGGGAAGAACACTCATCACACGTCCTCCCTCAAGAACTCAGGTCATAGCTCACGGCTGAGCACAGCCATAAAGAAGGAAGACTAAAGTCCCTTTTCATCAGTATTTTATGCTACTGCCCTCTTTTTCCTGAACTTAAACACAAGTTGGTTAGTCTAGTTGTGCGTTGAATTTCATGCTATCTCTCAGCCACCAAGCCTTTTATGAGACTCCCAGGACTTGGGAAAAGCTTCATTTGTGTTCCATGTCTTTATTAACACCAGTACTAATGGGATAATTGGTGTCCACATTAAGGTGAAACTGGCAACATGTTGCCATTAACACAGACAACCCGGTACACACACACACACACACAGACACACACACACACACACACACATCCCACATGGGAGGGGGAGAAGGTGTTAGCTCACTCTTTAATCTTAGAGTATAGGACCACTGTCAAGCTTTCATCTTCCTAAAAATATTGATTACTTTCACCAACAGGTTAGTAACCTACATTTCACATGGGGCATTTTATGAGGAAATTGAAATACTTAGTTATTTATAGTATCTGGGTCTAAAAATCCCACATATTTTGAGAGCTATGGGGCATGGACTTAATTTGTAGACTTAGTGTTTGCTTAGCCAGTGATGTACCTTGGGTTTGGTCATAGAACAACATAAAACTAGATATGATAGAGATGGAGTATACCTGTGAATCCAGTACTGGGGAGATAGAGTCAGGAGAGTCAGAAACCCAGGTCATTGTTTATTGTATCAGAAGTTCAAGGCCATCTTGACCTTCTCTGAACAATAACAATGCTGGATTTATTTATTTATTTATTTATTTATTATTTATACAGTGTATATGTACTATAATACATATGCATACAATACATACACATATAATAGAGTATATATAATACATATATATATTTATGTATGTATTATATATATTCTCTCTATATATTTCAACTATATATATATATATTTCAACTGAACTCTTTATCTGCCTCTTTCCCTATACTATCTATTATCTATCTGTCTATCTTTTGTTCTTAGATAATGAAAAAATTTAAGGATTTCAATCACAGTGTGTGTACTACTTCTATACCAGAAGGAGAATCTGTGAGTCAGTCAGCTGAGTCACTGAGTGGCCGACTAGAAAGCATGCTTTGGATGGTGGTGCTTCTAACAAAGATAGCTTCACAGGTCATATATTTGAATATTTAGTCCCTAGCTATTGGAATCATTTCAGAAGGATTAGAAAGTGCGGCCTTGTTTGAGGAGGTGCGTCACAGGGGGTTAGGCTTTGTGATTTCAAAAGTCCAGGCCAAGCTGTTTCTATATCTCTCTTTTTCATCCTCTCTTTGTCTCTATTGGTCTCTGTTTCTCTGTCTCTGTCCCTCTCCCTCTCTTCCTCTTCCTTTCTTTCCTTCTTCCCCTCTTCCCCCTCTCTTGCCTGCTGACTTTGGTTCAGATTTTAGTTCTCAGGTATTGATCCAGAGCCCTTCCTGCTTACCTGCTGCCATGCCCCCTGCCATGGTAAATAGAACAGTCCCCAACTAAATGCTTTCTTTGCAAAGTTGGTCATGGCGTATCCTTACAGAAATAGAAACCAACCAAGACAACCCACTCTTCCACGCAATTGCTCAAAATTCTTGTCTCAGTGTCTCAGCCTTGCCTTGTAGGTCAGGGTCTGCTCATCAGCGTCCTGGTGATGCTTCTGGCCACCAAGATGCTCTAGTAGCATCCAGAATGGAAGATCTACCACCCTCACTCTCTAGAAGGTACAAATTAAATAACTGCTTCCAGAACTTTCTTATGTAAGAAAACACCGTCATAGACCTTCTGCTGGTCCTCTGTAATGCTTCAGAGAAGTGAGTGATGAAATACATATAATTACTCCTTTTATGTTTTAGATTCTTTTTTTTTTTTATCATATACTGTCACCAGGTCAAGGACAATGCATGAATGCATTAGGATGAAGTCCAAACTGTCTTGCTTTTTTTCCCCCAATAATTCTTTATAAAGAACAGGTAAAATACCCTGTTCAGAAACTGTGAGCTCTGTTTCCATTCTCTCTCTCTCTCTCTCTCTCTCTCTCTCTCTCTCTCTCTCTCTCTCTTTCTCTCTCCTCCTCTCCCTTTCTCCCTTTCCTTTTCCCTCTCCTCTCCCTCTCTCCCTCTCCCCCCCCCACATACATTGTGACTGAGTGCTCTTAGCTTCCATCTTTGGATGACAATTTGCATTATGTAAGAGGGTCATGGTCAGAAGAGTTAGTTAATTATAAACATTCCCCTTTCTGTGTCTTCTCTTCCCCATCCCTGTGATTCTTCTCTAATTCCATGAGTGAGCACACACCAAGGAAAGATCATCTGAGGACATGATGACTATGACCAGAAGAGAGCCATTGGGAAAAAAGGCACTTTACAAAAATATTACATTTTTTTTTTACCAAAACATAACACTGTACACATTTATTCAGTACCATGTGATACTTCAATTTATGCATATAATGAGGAATGTTTGAAATATTGCAAGCATTTATATTTTTGAACCTTCATTTTTTTGTAGGCTGTGTCTTTGATCTGAGACTCTCTAAGCTCAGACTGTCAGAAAGCAATGCTCTTTGTTTAATCTCCCAGTCTGTGCCATTTTGATATGGCATGGTTAAATAAGACACATGAACATAGTCTGATTTAATTATTCATCCATAATTTTTCTTGATATTTATGTTGTTTATAACTTATGCCACGTGTCCAGTCCTTCATACTCACAATTTTAGATTAAATCATAGACATTAAAAAATAGTTTTATGACTGATACTTCCAGTATATATTTTTGTATTGTATTCTGGCAAAATGTTGATGATTTTATAGAAGTCTGATCTGATTAATACTTGAACTGAGTAAGTTTTCATCTACTCAACAGACTTTCAGAAAACTGCATGTAAGATTATTTTACAAATATTTAAATTTTTTAACATGATGATTTATGACATAGTAAACCATGATAACAAAGAGTTATGTTACCATAGAGGTGCTATAAAATTAGCAGCAGGCCCACAATTTGTACTTTTGTGTTATAAATGAAGGCAGATGTCATAATTTTTCATTCTAGAGAACTAAAAAGATGTTGCCATAAACAAAAGCTGTGGTGTGTTGAGTCAGGCCGTTTGCCCGGATTTCTTGGACTGACAATGGTGGAATTCCTGAAACCTTTCAAAAGAAGTCTTATAGGGTCATTGTCTTCAGAATGTGGGAACCCAGTCTCTGATGGAAAGAGGTGTGTTTTGTGATAAGACAAAAAGAGTCCACTCCTTTGAGACATCTGATGCCCCAGATGCTCTGTCTCCCTCAGCAGAATATGCACAGCTGAAGAGCAGCCGTCATAGAACTAGGTGGAATGGGGACCACGCTTCATGGCATTTTGTGTGATGTTGTTTAAGTTATTTCAGATACATGAGATGCAAAACCATCCTGAGCAAATGAAAGAAACCACCTAATCCATCCAAGTAAATGTTTTAAATTTATAGTTATGAGATAAAGTGAGGCTTGTCAGATAAAGTGTAGAATATCTACTGAGAAGAAATTTATTTCACTTAACAATAAATACTTTATGGGTTTTCCAACTATTTCATGAGACGTATTTGCACTGACAAAATCATATTCTAAAACCCAAATTTAATGTTAATTTCCTTTTTATCTAAATTTGCCTAATAGAGCAGTTTAAATAAAACAGCCCCCAAATACTTACTGTTCACTAATTAGTCATCATTTATTCTTGTGGGGGAAGAGGCAATGAGTATTTACTGATCACGGCTGATGAAAGAACTACTGAACCTGGACCACTGGTGACATTTTTTAGTACACATAAAGCTATTACAACTGGAATGTCTGCCCCTTTCTCATTTATGTCTTGATATTACCCACATTGAGTAATGTGAAGTGATGGACTTAGGACAGAGCCCTCATGAATGGGTCTGGAAAACTTGAAAAATAGACTTTACATGCTTGGCTAGAATTGGTCAAAGATATTTTATATTATTTGAGGCTGTAGAGAAAGGTGTTGTCTCCCCAATTTCTATCTCAGTCCATTTGTCATCTGTATATTGGCAGGGAGCTGATTTTCTTATACATTAGTTTTGTATCCAGATACTTTGCTGAGGGTATTTATCAGCTGTATGACCCTATCATATTATTTACAGATAAAGATACTTTGACTTCTTCCTTTCCAAATTGTATCTCCTTGATCTCCTCTAGTTGTCTTATTGCTCTAGCTAAGACTCAAATACTATAGTGAATAGGTATGGAGAGAGTGGTTTAGCTTGTTCCTGATTTCAGTGGGATTTCCTTGAGTTTATTTCCATTTGATGTTTGCTATGGGCTTGCTGTAATATTGCCTGTATTATGTTGAAGTATGTCCCTTGTATCCCTCAACTGACAGTGACAGGGTGCTTGCATAGCAAGCTGTGCAGTCTTACCTTGGTCTTGAGTTTTCCTGATCTTCTTCTTCTTTTTTTTTTTTATTAGATATTTTCTTCATTTATACTTCAAATGCTATCCTGAAAGTCCCCTATACCCTCTCCCTGCCCTGTTGCCCAACCCACCTACTCCCACTTCCTGGCCCTGGCATTTCCCTGTACTGGGACATATAATCTTTGCAAGACCAAGGTCCTTTCCTCCTAATGATGGCTGACTAGGCCANCTTCTGCTACATATGCAGCTAGAGACACAAGCTCTGGGGGTACTGGTTAGTTCATATTGTTGATCCTTCTATAGGGTTACAGACTTCAGCTCCTTGGGTACTTTCTCTAGCTCCTCCATTGAGGGCCCTGTGTTCCATGACTGTGAACATCCACGTCTGTATTTGCCAGGCACTGGCATAGCCTCACAAGAGGCTGCTATATCAGGGTCCTGTCAGCAAAATCTCGCTGGCATATGCAATGGTGTCTGGGTTTGGTGGTTGTTTATGGGATGGATCCCTGGGTGGGGCAGTCTCTAGATGGTCCTTCCTTCTGTCCCAACTCCAAACTTTGTCTCTGTAACCACTTTCCATGGGTATTTTGTTCCCCATTCTAAGGAGGAACACAGTATCCACACTTTTGTCTTCCTTCTTGATTTTCATGTGTTTTGCAAATTGTATCTTGGATATTTTAAGTTTCTGGGCTAATATCCACTTATCAGTGAGTGCATATCGTTTTAATTCAAATGTTTGCCAATACCTTCCAAAGTAAGATGATACTCACAATCAGCTGGCTTGTGGACATTTCTGGNGTATTCACATTTGAAGATTCCTTATTAATGAATGTCTTTGACTTAAATCTAACCAAAAACTGCAACATTATTCTTTGTACATTTTCATTATATAGTGCTAACAAGCTTAGTTGCAAACAAATAAAATACTTAAGCTATTTTTAAAAGAGAAGGGAGAAAGAAAGAAAGGAAGAAAGAAAGAAAGGAAAGAAGGAAGGAAGGAAGGAAGGGAGGAAGGAAGGAAGGAAGGAAGGAAGGAAGGAAGGAAGGAAGGAAGGAAGGAACAAAGGAACAAAGAAAGGAAGAAAGAAAGAAGGAGAGCGCCTTCCCACAATCTAATGACTTTATTCTTCCCCCTTTACCATGGTACTGTAGACAAGCCTCCCCATTTTGTCTTCCTTTTTATATCACGTAGGTGTCTCCGTGGGCTATGTGTGGCTGCACTTTGGATATCATGAGTCTTTCTAAATACTTGTGACATATTTCCGGATTCTATCATGCACTCTTGTGTGGTTTAGGGAATGATGCTTCTTCCAAAGCACTAGAAGCTTGCTTTATTTGCTACTTTTCTCAACGGTGAGACAAATGTCAACAGAAGCAACTAGAAAGGAAGAGTTAATTTTTTGAAGGGGCTGAAAGTACAGTCTATCGCAGTGGTAGGGACATGAAGTGATAATCACAGCCCATTGAAATGGGGAAGGCATGGAGTGGTGGGAGCCCGAGGTGGCTGGTCACATTGCATTTATCGCTGGAAAATGTAGAGAGGAGAGACAACAGCTGCTGGTGCCATACTTTGGTTAAGTTTTGAGCCCAGCCTACAGAGTGGCATTATCCACAGTCAGGATGGGTCTTCCATTTCTTGAAGTTCTCTTTCAGATATGACTGCGGTGTGTCTCATAGATAATTCTAAATTGACTACTCACACTAGTGTAAATTTTTAATAACCTAAGATGTAAATGAATATTCTTATCATGGGCCAGAAAGAATCATTATTGGCACCTTACCACCCAGGATTGATTATCTTCATCAGTTTCTAACTCAAAATTCAAAGCAAAAGAGGTTGTTTCGCGATAGAAGCTCATGTTCAGCTTACAGAAACCATGCTGGTAGTAATTCTAGGGTCAGAAGCCACACCTCCTTCTGTAATTTCAGGATTCAAAATCGTTTTGTATTTATTCTTCCTAATCACATATTTCCTACTGAAGCTTCCTCATGGTTCAAAAGACAGCCATAGTTCCCGAAAGTGCATCTGTATTCCGGGAAGTGCATCTGTATTCCCGGAAGTGCATCTGTATTCCCGGAAGAAGGAACAGGAAAGAAGGACGGGCTGGTCTTTTAGGAAGCTATAGATCCCAGTTTTGCCCTTTTGCCCTTTGTCAAAATAATCTGCCTTTTCACCATTCATGCCCAAATGTGGGGAAACAGGTTGAGATTCAATAGAGTGCCAGCAAATACTTCAAACACACGGTCTACTCTTATTTTGTGATGATTAGACATGGAGAGTTGTCTTTTTCTTGGTATGACACTAGTTGGCATTTGTGATATGCAGGTATACCAATACTAAATATAGCTCCAGAGGCAATTAAACAGTAGTTGCTAAGCAAGAACATAATTGACATCTACCCAAAGCCACCTGGGAGGTCATTTCTGGGTTTCACTGGAGCAGAAGCCAATGTAGAATCTGAGGGCTATTCTGAATTGAGTGGCAGGCAAAAAGGGATTGAGGCATTTAGAAGACATGAACTTGTAAGATCATTCAGATACAAAATTCCTGACCAGCTAGAAAACATTTTTATCTTTCACTGTCAGTGTTTAGATATGAGATTGAGTGGATCTGGAAAGTTAATCTATTTTTTAATTTAGCATCTTACAGGATGAAAGTTTTTGTTTGATCTTTGCCTCCAGCCAATTTAGAAAAGAATTTAATTTAGAATGATCATCGACATTTTCTGCTACTCATCTTCTGCCTTGATCAAAGTATTTAAACCGATGGCCCAGTTATTTTAATTTTTTTATGCTGCTCTGGAGTGTTATAATCAGGGAGACATAGTCAGTATTTCAGTGAGCTGTAATTCTCAGTGGGGTGTGGTGCTGTTCAATTTGCCAGGGAAGTTGGAGATTTTCAGGTCCATTCACTATGTCAGATAACACGAATTGCTCAGGTGTTCCAGTACAGTGGTAAGGAGAATTTCTTGTAGTCAAGCCAACTATTTGAAATACCTAATTTATCTTTCGTACAATATGTTTTCTAAAATCAATTTTAGGATCAAAGACTTCATCAGCCCAACCTTCATTCCAGTAACATCTACCTCTTCCAAGGCCCCACCTCCTTATAGTGATTTTAAGCAGAAAAAAATATCTGGTAAGAACAGCTTAGTATTTATAATATTATTGACTCCTACAGAGAAGCAAGTCACAGACTTGGCCCTCATGATGGTTTCTAAATTAGCACATCAGAACTGGACTGGATGAAATTTGCCTTTTTCCAAAATCTCTAAGCTCTCCTCCTAATGTTGGCTTCCAGGACCAAAATAGCTTAGCTGCACGTGGGAAGATACGCCGTGTGTGTAGGCTCAAGCTGTTCTGGTAGGACCACGGGAAACCCCTTTCCTTCCACAGCCTTCGGGGTGGCAATGTCTGAAAAGCCTATCATGTTTAGTCTGAGAGTTTTACTCCCTGACTTCAGAAGCTTAAGAACAAATGTTGGGAAAAAGACAGTTCATGTTATGTCTAGCTTCACTGTCATTGCTTTCTTTATTTCTTTGAGAAGCTTATTTTCAATTCATTGTTCTTCCTTAATTGATAATTAATATCTCTCTGTTTAGATAATTAATATCCTTCTCCTGTTGTACACATAGCCCCTCTATACTCATTTTACTGCAGCTTCAACGTTTCAATTCTAAGTGTGTGTTAACCTTTATGGAGTCTATATGAGACTGGTTATGATTCCTGACTATAAAAATTGTCTTCCTTGTAACACTTAGTATTTCCTATTGAATTATATTTATACTTCATCTCAATGTTCTCATGTGTTATATCTATCGTTACTCATGACATGCTCAGTAAATATGTTCAGGTAGTCAACCTTTGCCCATCCTTTACATGGCTTAACCTCACCACTTGTGCAAACGTATGTGTGACACCCAGGGCCCCTTACTGTCTCACTTGTGTCATTGCCATGCACCTCATCTACTTACTCACTTTGATATCTACACTATTGGTAACTTGAAATTATTTTTGTTTGTAAATTTTCTGGGCATTTTTCTGTACTATTGTAGTATTTCTCCTTTTAAAAAATTAAGTTCTTTTAAAATAATTACAGTGTAAATAATTACAATTTACCTTGCAGAGAGCATGCTGGATTGGTGCATAGATATCAAAAGACATGCTATTGCCTGTAATCTCATCTAAATGTCAAAGAGCACACTAGACCAGGGTGGGTAGAGAGATTGTAGGAGTTTGAGAGTGGGTAAAGGGGCTACAAAATGTCTTTTTCAGATGAGGTTGGCTTTTACCAAAAGAAGCTCAACAGCTCTGCATGCTGGTGTTAGATCTGTGTAAGAACAGACCTATAGCAATAGGCATGGATAGAGAAGGGGCTCAGAGGGCCCCAGCCTTCAAAGCTGATCTGTTTGCTATCGATAGAGTTAGGCACAGGAATCATTGCCTTCAGCTGTAGGCTCAAATGTGTACCCACCGGACTCCAACAGACCATTTCAATCATTTGGTAGCACAGAGGACCTTGACTAGATTAAATGGATCACAAAAGCAAGCCAAGAGTCGTGATTCTGGGACAGTGACAAGTAGGAATGAAAGGATGATAAGAGACAGGGGAAGATGCAGGAAGAGAAGAGTGGTCAGAATGTACTATTCCACACATGAATGAAAGAGTCAAATAGCAAATGTAATCAATAAAAAAAGAAATGAAGAAGAAAGTTTGGTATAGCATGAGAGGGTTATTGCAGTCAGAAGTAACTATGGGGCACTTTCTGCCACTATGCAGACAGGGTGTACAAGGATGTAAATGTAATATATCATAAATATGAAAAATTGTAAAGAACAAAAATGGAGTCCTTGCAGCTGATATTAAAACAAGAATCCCAGGATGAGGAGATTAAGCTAACGTTTGTGGCATGTAGCTTTACAAATCTCACACAGGAAGGAAGGCTCAAGGAGATTGAATCCCCAAATCAAGGGATGCTAACAGGTTTGAAGGCTTATAAAAGAAAGGTCATGTGTAATATCTTTCATAGGCTATGATGAAACACCCAGCAGAGACTACTCATGGGAGGGAAGATTTATTTTGACTGACAGTTTCAGAGGATTTCAGTCAGCCATTGTGGTAAAGTCATGACACGGTATGTAGTAGATAGACTGTGTGCCCCCTGCTCATACATCATGCTTTTTCCTGTGCTGAATAATTGGATGAAATGTGATTGATGGTCACAGTGTAAAGCCCTAACAGCAACATTAGTAGCAAATGGCACAAAGCAGACTGAGGAATGGTCCTTTCATATTTAGTTGCCAATCCAGGTTATAGTGACATACCACTGTCAGCCAAGCACCACGTCTTAGAGGTCTCACAGTTCCCAAAACAGTCACCAACAGGAACAACCTATTAACTGACACTCAACCCCTGAGCATCTAAGCATTAGAGAGAAGACATTGCCTAAAATTGTCTAGTCTAGTGGTGTTCAACCTTTCTAATGTTATGACCCTTTAATATAGGTCCACATATTGTGGTGACCCCCAACCATAAAATTATTTCTGTTCCTACTTCATAACTGTATTTTGTGACTGCTATGAATCCTAACATAAATAATTGCCATGTAGGATATCTGTTATGTGACCTCTGTGAAAGAGTCATTTGACCCCCAAAGGGGTCAGGCCCAGAAGGAACACTGTTCTAATATTGTTGCTGATCTCCAAGAGATTAAACAAAACATCTAACTGTTTTAAATCGGTCTTAGTAATTTGTTAGAGTAGCTTTTTTTGTTGTTTCTGTCACCTCTGAGTGATGATTCATAGGTTTCTTGTGCACTTCGTACCTTTTAATTGTGAGGTGATAATAAGAATTTTGTCCAGATGCCTTAAAGGCATACTTAGTTTGAAAGAAATTATGATATTCTAACAGGTGATGAGCAAATATAGATCAAGATAAAGGGTGCAGGAATCATACAAGAGGATATAAACCTACTCATTCCTCCAGTCTCACCTCTGTCATGTTATTTTCTTCTTCTGCTGTGCTGAATAATTGGATGAAAATATAACTGACGGTCATGGCATAAAGCCCAAGTGGAGTTTCCTGGCTTCAGAGTGGCCATTCTAACTGCATGGACATTCACTGAGATGCCTGGAGTTTGGGACTGGACAAGGGTTTGAGTGGCTTCTCTTAACAGTATGGTGTTTTGATTTGTGAGCTATTAAGAATAAAGTTATTTATACTTACCTGGCAGGGGAGATATCATGATCACGAAGGTGGTTTTCCCAGGGCGAGGCTTATCCATTGCACTCCGGATGTGCTGACCCCTTCGATTTCCCCAAATGCGGGAAACTCAACTGCATAATTTGTGGTAGTGGGGGACTGCGTTCGNACTCTCCCCTGAAAAAAAAATAAAAATAAAAGAATAAAGTTATTTCATTTAAAACAAAAGAATTTGCATTTAACTGTCATAGAATCACAAGAGTATTATGTGCACATATATATTATATTTATATTATATATATATATATATATATATATATATATATATATATATATATATATATACACATTATATTTAGTATATATTTTTTGTACTTTGGATTGAAAACAACTCAAGTAGTTGATATTTCCTGCCTTTGCCATAACACTTCACTTTGCATGACTTCACTTCAACCCATCGTTCATTTATTATTATTGTTATTATTATTATTATTATTATTCACTTTTAGTTAATATAATTTTTGTCATACAATATATTCCCCACCCTCTACTCCTTTAAGTTCCTTCCCACTTCTCCTCCCATCCAGATCTTCTCCTTTTCTGTCTCTTATTAGAAAACAAATAGATTCCTAAAGATAACAATGAAATAAAAAATAATATAAGAAAAACAAAGAAAAACAAATCAGAGTGGGACAACACAAACAATCAGAAGAAAAAGAGCCCAAGAGAAGACCCAAGGAATAGATATGAATGCAGAAACCTACTCCTTTGCACACTCAAGAATTCCATAAAAAGTTGAAACAAAACAAATAAAAAAACATATACATTAAACCTATAGGGTAAAATGATAATAAATAAATAAATAAATAAATAAATAAGAAAATATTAAAATACAAAAGAATACCTCTGATATAACATTATGAGACAAGGATCCTCCAAAATGCAGTTGTCTCCTGTTGAACACCCACTGCTGGGCATGTAGCTTCTCCTTCAGAATAGCCTGTTTCCCTACTGAGTCTCACTTAAAGAAAAATAAGTTTTCATTTACAAGTTTTTATCAACTGGATACAGCTTCTGGAGTAGACCTGGGGGGGCATATATTGACTTCTCATTTAAGCTTTAGGGCCCCATATGGTCTAGTCCTGTGGAGGTCCTCTGCACATGCTCTCTGAGTTCTGTGAGCTCATATGTGAGTTGGTCTTACTGATTTAGAGGGCTTTATTTATTTATGTCTTCCTTTCCCTTTGGCTCTTACATTCTTTCTGCCTCCCTTTCTACAGAGCTGTCTGACCCCTGATGGCATCAATTTGATGACGCCATCTTGTTAGAGCTAAATGGCCTCAGGTTTCTGACTCTCTACATATCATCTGGCTGTGGGTCTCTGTATTTGTTCCTATTTGCTGCAGGAGGAAGGTTCTCTGATGATTGTCACACAAGGCACCAATCCATTAGAATAGCAGAATGTTGTTAGAAGTCTGTGTTCCTTTTCGTAGAACATTAGTATTTGATTTTCCACTAGGTTCTCGGTCTATCTAGTCTCAGGTTCTTGGTCACCCAAGCAATATTGTGTATCAGTTCCATCTCATAAATCAAATTAGATATTAGCTGGTTACCCCCACAATCTTTGTGCCACCAGTGAACTGGAACATACTGTAGGCAAGACACCATTGTAGATTAAATAGTTTGTATCTAGGTTAGTCCTTTGGTGGCACGGAGAGTACCTTCCTATACCGAGATCACCAGGTAGCAGGAGTTAAGGCTCTAGTTAGGCATCGTCTCATTTAAATCACCTTCACATATGTATAGAATTTGGGAAGTTTCTACTCTAATAGGTTTCCACATAACCCTATAATGGCTCTTCATTTTATGCCCCTCTTTAGGTTTCCACATAAACCACATTATGGACCTTAATTTTAGATGTCCTTCCTCATATTCCTCCCTCATCCCCTTCTCTCCCCCACTCCGCTCGATATTTTTATTCTAGTCCCTGCTTTATTCATCCACAATTATATATTCCATTTCCCCTTTAAGGGGAATCCATCCCGCCTTCATAATGAGGAAGCTTCCACGTCCAAACCAGTCGGATTTCTCTGTGTATAAAATACTAAATCACTGAATATTGAAATAAACACACCAGATAACTTTTAGTGAAATAACTGTGCATATGCTCGAGGAACTCATAGTGATCCAAATCACAAAAGTCTTTAATGTCACATGGAAAATATAAGGTTGTTCTTCAGAAACTGTTCAGAAGTCTGTTTCACAAGAAATCAGGGGAAAGGAAAGATGATGATGTAATTATACAATAACCTCGGAAAATTAAAAGAAAGAAATCTTTCTTCATAGAGTCTCAAAAGCAGGGGCTTTCATTCTCCATGGCAACTGAATGAAAACAGCAGCCTCCATCAGCAGACTTGGCCTCCTGTGGTGGTAGAGAGGTAGGGGCACTTTTCTTTCCATATTGAGTGGAACTCCCTAATAGCGGATCCAGGCATTGTGCTTTTTCAATACGCCTTTCTACACATACATTTAAACTGGAGGGGGTGGTCTTGCTTCACTTAGCTCTGCCTTAAACATGTCTTCCGTTTAAAGCAACATCCTCTCCTTAGCATCAGCATACTACATGTGTCTGATTGGCCCATGACAAGGATTAACCTATGCAAACCTCATTATTAGTCATTTTTTTCTAATATTAGAAATGACCATGTTTGATAAATAGCAATATTATATCTAAACTGGCAACTTAACGTTTGATATATTAATGTAATGAAGCATTTATAAAATGTATCAGATGGGGGATAAGAACCTCACCAGTGCATACTTGGGACTTATTATTTTTATTTAGACTTTATTTTGTGTAATTAAAACATACTTAAACAAGTCAATTTGGGTCTTGTTTAAGTGTGTTTTAATTACACAAAATAAAACAATTATGTATTAATTGTTTTAATACATAAAATATGTTGTCTACTAAGTATGCTAAAATACTTTTCCTGAGGCTGCTAGCAGTTGTAAATATATTTGCAACACCTTGAAAAAACTTAAAAATTAGGAAATTTTCATCTCCTTATAACTTTGTGAAAATATCACAAGAACTTCCATAACATGTTTTAGGTTAGCTTCTTAAGGGAACTGTTTACAATTTTATTAGTTCTTTGGATTTTACAGGACATTGTGTAAATTCTTTATACTTTGAAATAAAAGTCTCAAATCTGAATATTATCAAGTCAAATAGTCAAATAAGTAGTCAATTAAGAATATATACATACTGAAAATATGTGTGCATCATTTTTAAATGACATATTAATAATTTATGCAAGAGAAAATATATACTTGTACATACTTTGTAAGACAGATGGATGAAACAATAGTGTAAGTCAAGAAGGGTTAAGGAAGGTATATGGGGGATATTTTTACTACTCTTCAACCTTTCTGCAAGTTTGATATTTTTTTTTATTAAAGTTCAAACAAGTGACACACTGAGGGTTATAGGGGACATTAGTGACACAGCTAAAAAAGAAGCAAAGGTGTTGTGCTTTCTGGGCCAGGAGGAAGAGATAGGCCAGGCATGAAATGTCAGCTGAGATGGCTTAAATTGTTCTTATGTCATTTAGTCAGTTGTAAATCATGTATGTTTGTACAGTGCTTTGCTTACAAAACCATTTTCCCTTCTACCACTTAAAGGGTGGGTGCATACAGATTCAACATAGGTGTATCTCATTAAAATGTACCTAGAGTATTCAGTTACCTTTTTTTCTGACTTTGTGATTGAAAAGCTCAGCTCAGAACTTTAGGAAGGTCATGATACACTCTCCCCCCTCCCCACTCCGGAAGGGAGAGGCTAATTAGCATTTCTCAGACTGCAGGACTGGAAATGACCTGCAGGTAGGGACACACTCCTCAGGACTGAGGATTGCTCCCCTTCAGACAAGGGAAGTCCTTGTCACTCATTCCCTAAAGACCAATCAGTTTAAAGGGTGCACTGCTCCACCAATCATAGTGCGCCTAGTTGCTGATGCTCTGTTCTGCCCCTGGAAACCTTATAAAAACTCGCTGAACAGGTGCTGTGGGATTTCCCCCTCTCCTTTGGGTCTGGGATGACCCCAGTGCACTGGAACAATAAAATTCTCTTGCTTTTTGCATAGATTCTGGCTCCACGTGGTTCACTCAGGGAGTCCCCAGTAAGCTAAAGCTCCCCGGAGTCTTACCTGATTTGTTTTTTTTATCTCCAGAACCTACAAACCCATGAACACACACACACACACACAGAGAGAGAGAGAGAGAGAGAGAGAGAGAGAGAGAGAGAGAGAGAGAGAGAGAGAGAGAGAGGCAAACTTCCTCATGGGTTATTAGCGATAGAATTAAGATCAGACCTTGTGCTTTGGATGTGTTTGTCTCACGTAGGTGCTAATGCTACTCTGAATATAAACTCAAGACTCATCTACAGTGAAGGAAATTAGAAGCCAAACTACCTAATTAAAAGTCTAATTTTTAATTTATTTGGGTTAATTCTTTTCCAGTATTTAATTTGTTTGGGCTTTTGTGACTTTACAGGACAATTCAAGTAGCAGGAGCAAAGCATTCTAATGTGGAAAGGATTTTCTCATTTCTCTTAATTTAAGAAGAATCATCTCTGGTAAGCCCATTTCATTTTGGAAAGTAATTGCCGGGTAGTCATATTGCTAGAATCAAATCCAATCATATCTGAAATATATTTTTCTGTTGTAGCATAATGTCACTTCTCATAGTATTTCCAAGTACTTTTGGATAATCACCTTACATCTTAACTCTATTGAGTTAAAGAAAAGAATCTTAAGAATGATGAAAAATGCCGGGCGTGGTGACACACGCCTTTAATCCCAGCACTCAAGAGGTAAAGGCAGGCAGATTTCTGAGTTCTAGGCCAGCCTGGTCTACAAAGCAAATTCCAGGACAGCCAGGGCTAAACAGAGAAACCCTGTGTCAAAAAAACAAAAAAAAACAAACAAACAAAAAAAAGATGAAAAAATATTAATTTTCTATATGTAGAATATTATAGATGCTCAATAAATGTTTATAAAGTTATAATTATTATTATACATATCTGCAGTGTGCATTTATGTACACACAATAAATACTTGTATGAATAGGAACTTAGAGAATGCGAAGTACAGTAGCAATCCAATTAGTGTATTGAAATCCACGCCATTTTCCTTTAAAGGAAAGTCTTTATTTTAGCACTGGAGTCTAAAGTGAAAAGGAGGGAATTCTCTATGGACTAGGTATGTTTTCAATCAATTAAAAAAAGACATCATAAACACAGCTATGAATCCACCTCATGTGAACACCCCCGCCCCAGCACTCCTTAATGTAAAGGGCTGTAAAGACTCAGGCATTCGCATATAACCTGTGCTATGTTAAAAGCATTCCAGAAGACTGTTGATATTTTGGGAGACTGTTGCAGCAGTGGGTTTCCTTGTTTTTCAACAGGCACCTTTAGAGTCAGTTGCTGTAGAAAAAATACTAAGGAATCCCTGCACAGGGTTTTTAATCTGCCTAAGACCATGTATGTTTCCAGAATTGGCTTTAGGCAGAGCCATAGTTGGACAGCTGCCTATCCTCCATGCCGTTCGAATCTACATTCCTATCTATAACCCAAGTTATCACTTACTATGTTTCATATGGGTTGTTCTTAGCTCCAATTGGCTAGCCCATACAGCCATGTTTTCTCTACTCCTACCCCATGGTGGCTCTCTCTCTTCCTCTTGCACTTTCTTCTTCCATGGTGGATTCTCCTTTCCCTCCTGTGGTCTCTCCTGAGCTAAGTCCTCAAAAACTCAGCTCCACCTATCTCTCTCCTCTGCCCAGTTATTAGCTGCTGGCATCTTTATTCACCAATCAGAATTATCTTGGGGGCAGGGTCCCAGAGGTGGACTCCAGGGTTTGGGGGCTTGCATTACAATAGACAGTAAAAGACAAAATCCCAACAAGTTGCCCTTCTCTTTATTCCATCTTTTACCTTGGCTCCCATCCCTGAGCTGGTGGTCCTGGGTTCTATAAGAAAGGAAGCTGAGCAAGTCAGTGGAAGCAAGCCATTAAGTAACATCCCTCCATGGCCTCTGAATCAGCTCCTGCTTCCTACCTGCTTGAGTTTCAGTCCTGACATTTTTGGGGGATGAATAGAAGTGTGGAAGTATAAGCTGAATAAACCGTTTCCCCCCGACTTGCTTCTTGGTCATGATGTTTGTGCAGGAATAGAAACCCTGACTATGACAATTTCATTACCCAAGACTAGGTCCAAATGATTGTATAAGTAAGGAGTGAGTAGGATCTTTTGTAAATAAAAAAATGGGCATTTAAACATGGTTTAAATGAAAGGAAACACCTCCCATTTAAAACAAAGGAATCTAGATGTAGGAAGTCCAGGACACACAGGACACTACAGTACCAGGAAGCATTCAGCTAAGTTCTTTCTGCTCTGCCATGCTAAGCCAATGTGTATCCAGCTCACACATCAGATGGCATAGGGAGCCACAGACAGCCCATCTATCTGCATTTGGACCAAAGGAAGGAGTACACAGAAGATAAGCTTTTCTACCTGGCCCATTCCTCCACTCATTTATCAGGAATGTACCTATACCATTCCCCATAGAGTTCTACAGTTGGGACTCAATTGCTTGGCCACACCCAGTTCCTACTTTTAATGTCTATGTTATACCAGCCCCCATCTTCTTCCTTTTACCCTCTATCCCTTTTCTGTTCTGTATCCTCTCTCTGAACAGATCTCCCAGAATATTTTGCCTGCTACTTTTTGATACTTTTCAAAAGTAAGCTTGTATATTTACCAGAAACTAGGAAAAGACATCTGTATACGGAATTTCTCAGAGTCCATAAAACCTACCTATAATTATGTTTGTCTGGAAAATTCATTCCCTCAGGCTCCATCTCAGACTTCAATGAGGAAAAGCACCTAGCCAAAATGCCTAAAAATCCTATTAAGCTTAAAGTAGTCAGAGTAGAATGTGTTCTCTGCAATTTATAACTTTAAGTAATAAACCTGAAATAGAGGAAAATATATTATTTAAGGGACTGAACTAATAAAAATTATGTGCATTCCCAATCTGGGGAATTTTTCACTGATAAGAGTCAAACATCTCTAGTTTTATAATAAACACTTAATAGAAAACCTTAACTAATATGGCTTAAATATTTAAAGTTATTTCTGAAAATGGAAAATAGAGGTTTTTTTTAAAAAGCATTCAGAAGGAAAATAATTTTCAAGAAAAAAAAAGGAAATCATCTGAGGCCATAGTTTAAATGAAGCACAATATTTTCCAACTATCGAATTTATAATACATGTCAATGATTAAATCTTAGAAGTAGAAAGCATAGATTCAACATATAACAGAAAAAAATAATGTATAGACTTTGGTCTAGATGGACTTAAATAAGATATATTATTATATGAAAACTGATAGAATAAAATATGTTATACAAATAGGTGCTGTAAAGGAATAGGAAGGGATTACTTCTGTCTCATATGCTGAACGCTAAAACATCCCCCTTTCTCTAGAACTAAGAAAATATCCAGGAAAGTTGCTGGACTGTGTTTAAATCAATATTAATACATCTAGGTGGCTAATTCAGTCCTTCCCCTAACTTTTCCATTGGGGTCCCCAGGCTCAGTACGATGGTTGGCTGTGAGTATCAGCCACTGAATTGATCAGGTGCTGGCAGAGCCTCTCAAGGGGCAGCTATATCAGGCTCTTGTCAGCAAGCACGTCTTGGCATCAACAATAGTGTTGGAGTTTGGTTCTGCAGATGGGATGGATCTCTAGGTGGGGTGGTCTCTGGATGACCTTTCCTTCAGTCTCTGCTCCATTTTTTTTTTGTCTCTGCATTTTCTTTAGACAGAAACAATTCTGGGTTAAAATTTTTGAGATGAATGAGTGTCCCCATCCCTCAACTGGAGGCCATGCTTATCTACTGGGGGTGGTCTCTACGGGTTTTATCTCGCCTTTATTGGGTCTTTCAGCTAATGTCACCCAGCTGGGTTCTGTGAACTTCTCACTTTCCTGGAGTCTGCGACTGTCGGTTCACTACCAGTCTCAGTGGTCTAGGTTCCCAATTGAAAGACACACAGCCTTTGTATTTTAATATGCCTTAAATAGCACAATAGCTGGGCCACTGCCTAACCTCTGGGTGGTTAATTCTGAGTTATTATTTACTAATTCTGTAATACATTGGCCTCCTGGGGCACCATCACATTCTTTGTAATTCACCAGAAGTAATTGTGGTCTCTGAGGCTTACTACTGAATAAACTCACCCTACCTAGTTCTTTCTGAACTCTGGCTGTCTGGTTCAACTCCAGTCCAAGTTGACTGATTCATACTTGCTTCTTTCAGATTCTCACTGAATTGTTCTCCTTGGCCTTGTACTAACTTTGGCAACATGTTCTAATCCTCTAGGTCTTTCTTATTCTCTGTCTCATTCTGCCTTCACCGGTGATCTGTCTCTCTAACACAGCCCTGGTAGAACTGCCTCCTCTCTCTCCCTCTCGGTGCTGTTCTCTTACGTCACCTCTTGTTCCTGTCTGTTCTCATGAGAGTTGGTTATATCCTATCTCTGACTCATTCTGTTAAATCTTTCTCTGACTCATCACTTTGTTTGCCTCTCAATTAGACAGCACTTTCAAATATGTCTGCTTTCACCTACAAACTAACATTACCTACGTTGATTAGGATTAAAGGTGCATAATAAGGGTGTATTTGTATTTCAGTCTGAGTGATTAAAGGTATGCCATTCTAGCTGAATCACTTAGATCTAGGTCTTTTGATATGATCCCTTGCCAGAGCAGTTATTTTGCTTGATTAAAAAGGAGGACGATAGAAGAATTGTGAGGGAGGGTGTCCAGGAGGGGTGGCAGTGAGCAGGATGTAAAGTGAGTAAGTAAAAACATAAACATTAAATTAAGTAAAAATTCCTTTACATTTGTGTGCATAGAAACATGCAGGCACACATGAGTGAATAAAAATAAATATTTAAAAATAAGGTGAAGTATTATCATGGAAGATATGTTACAACAAAATCTTACTTAGACATATGTGGACAGAAAGGTTGTTCATAAATTTTACAATATAAATGAAATATGATATACCTGAACAATCTAAGTAATGAAGACTCAAGAAGAAATAGAAAATTTGATTTATTCCTGCTGAGAAATCAAATTATTTGTCTAAAAATTTTCAATTACATTACAGATTTGCTAGCTGCCTATGATAATTTTGGCTAAACATTTAAGGTAGACAATGGAAGGAGATGAGTGAACACAAATTTTATGAAGAATTGTCTTTACTTGTCAATCAACCTGCCTTCCTGTATGAAAAGAACTCCTGAATCCAAAACCCTGAATCTCATGTCTGGGCATCCTGAGATACAGAGACATCCTGAGAGGCAGAGACATCCTGAGAGACAGAGACATCCTGAGAGACAGAGACATCCTGAGAGACAGAGACATGGGAAAGAGAGGGAGAGGGTAGGGAAAAGGGAGAGGGAGAGGGAAAGGGAGAGAGATGATTATGTGTCTGTGTTGTATGTCAATTGTGTGTCTGTATGTTTCTTGCTCTCTCTGTAGCTCTCTTTTTCTTTCTCTCTCTCTGTCTTTATAGAAATGATATTTACATCAAAGTCTGAACCCTTAAAATGAAAATGTAGTTTCATATCTAAGAGTTTCAGACAACAACAACTTCTGATCAGTATGTGCACTGGGTATTCCTGTATCTGGAGTATTTTTCCCTCCCACAGATATTTACACAAGTCACTCTCTCCTCTCCTCTGACTCTTCTGTGAAGTGTCACCTTGATAATTGGATGAAAACTGGTGATGCCCACACCAATGGGTTCTGCCCATTCCAGGTTGTTCCTTACGAACTTGACTGCCCCCAACACATCATGCGGTTTACTTATTGATTGGGGTTTGTTCTACTCATTTTTACTAGGAATGAGTTTCTATCAGAATCATGTTTCTTTATCATTTTTGTTTGCTTACTATTATGTATCACCAAATCTTGGTAGTAAATATATGTTAAAAATGCCAGTGAAGGGTTTTTAAATATTACATATTTTAGGGTAGTAAGAAGAAAGTAAGTTTATACTTAAGAAAATAAGGGATCTCTTTCTGTACGACTCTCCAGAAGATGTGTGTGTGTGTGTGTGTGTGTGTGTGTGTGTGTGTGTGTGTGTATCTTGATCATGTCCTAGGAGAAAGCAGGGGCTTTGTGATATGCTTATTTTGGAGGGAAGTGAGCTTTTAAATGTACTAGTGGAGTACATTACATTCCTTTCTATTACTTTAACAACACTTGATAATTGACTCAGGTTATAACAAAACCACAGTGCAAACAGGCCAAGCATAAAAGAAGCTAGGCGTCTAGGAGGAAGGAAGTATATAATTTGAACTGGTGTGATTGAGGATGCAATTGCCTCTCAGAAGAGAGGAGTATATTTTGAATGGGATCAATACACAGATTTTTCTTTATGGTTCCAATATAGCTGCTTATGCAGCTGTGTGCATAGTACTGAAGTATAAGAACTTAGAAGTATAGGTGTTGGGGGCTAGGTGTGACTGTGTGGGTGTATACACCTGTTCAGACATGTGTGTGAACTTTTAAATGTAGTTGACAGTGCATGTGTTTGCAGTGTGCTTGTGGAGGCCAGAAGTTAACCCCCAGTGTAGTTCTTAGGTACAGAACCATTATTGATCTATCTAGTTATTTTGGGGGCACAGTATCTCACTGAGGTCTGGAATAACCAATATGCTGGCTAACTAGTAAGCTCCAGGCATTTGTCTGTCTTCATTTCTTCAGTATCGAAGATACATGTGTGTGGCACCATGTCTGACTTTTAAAAAAATTAAAGAGTGTCTACGTGTGTTTAAGTGTGTGTGTGTGTGGAGGAAGGGATGTATGTATGTATGTATGTATGTATGTATGTATGTATGTATGTTTGTGCTTTTGTGAATGCATGGAGGCCAGAGTTAACCTAAGTTTCTTTTTCTTTTGCTCTCTCCTCATGTTTTTGGTGAATGATGATCTTTCATTACAGCTGGATCTTAGTGTTTTTCTAGACCAGCTGGTCAGTGAGTCTTTGGGACACCTTTGTATCTGACCTCTCTGGCTTGGGATAACTGGTGTGCTCTGTGTGGGACTTTGAATGAGATCTTTAAAGTAAAGTTGCTACCATATTTCTAGCTCCCAGTTATAATTTTTTTTGTGTGTGTGCACATTGGTTCTATTGTAACAAAGCAACTTGTATGCTTCAACATTTAAAATAAGCATCTTTTTCCTTACTGTGAAAAACAAAAAAAATAATTAATTAAAAATAAAGTTATAACAGAGAATGTCAACTTCAAATAGAACCCTACAGTTTCTTCTGATCCTCTCATTGAGTGGCAGGGCTCAAGTCATGTTTAGGAGAGGATTTTTAATTTAAAATTGTCACCTTAAGCAACAGAGATGCGTGCTAAACATCTCAATTAAACATGCCAAAGAAGTCATGTCAAATGCCCACTTCCCCCCACCAGACATATCAAACCTACCCTTGCTGACTGAACTCCCATTTTTCTTTTTATTAAGCAAGAGAAAGAAGATCAATACATGTTGGCAAATGCTGTCTGTATTCACACAGAGGCACAGTGTAATCTCTGAGCTCAATATAGAGAGAAAGGAAGAAAGCTATAAACTACAACACCAGGCCTAGTACTGTCCATCCTCCAGCAGAGTCAAAGAAACTGGATGACTTCTCTTTCTTCTCATAGAGTACAGTGGCTGTGTTGAATCCACAGCGTTTGAGACAAGAAAGGATAAAAATGAAGTTAGAGCAGAAACGTGGAGATTCTTCTTCTGTTGTATTCTGCTCAAGGTACTTTCCCCCAAATTTGCTGAGAACCATGATGTTGAGAGGACTTAGGGCAAGCACAAGAGATATGGCAAAGAAATGACTGTAACTTGCTCCCAGGGACTGAAGAAAATAAAAAAAGTAAAAAGAAAAAAATTGAGAAGTTTGGAATCCATCAGTTTTCTATGCTAGCCATCCTCACCTTCATCCTTTCCTTCCTCCCATTCATCATCATCTTCATCTTCTTCACCTTCATCCTCATCCCCTTCTTCATCAGTTTCTTCTAACTCGTCTTCTTCATTGTTGTCATTACCACCACCACCATTACTGCCACCACCATCATCATCTTTTCCTCTCCTTCACCATTCATAGAACCAAATAGAACTGCAAGGGATTTGGCCAAATATGTCTCCTAACTTGTCAGCACCTGCATCAGAATGCTCAGTAACACAAGTAGAGAGGCTCTCTGGGTCTTCATACTGCCTCTTCCTGCTGGCCTTATTCCGTGTTTGACTTGAGTGTTCTGCCAAATCTTTTCCAGATTTCCACTTGATTTCAGAGGCCTTTAAAGATGGGTCACTACTCTCATTCAGATAAAATTCTTTGGAGAGAACTTTATTTTCCAAGTAAGGATTTTCATTAAAATAAAAATCTATCCTGTAACCTGATTTAATACGTTCAAATTCTGTCACTTCAACGCTGGTCAAATAATATAGAGCCTCCTTATGTTCCTCCCCAAGCAGTGCAGACTCTTGTACATGGTTGACAAATGTTGTTACCCAAATATTTGGGATTTGGGATCAAGTTTGACCTCTTCTGAAAAGAATGGTTGGCAAACTTTGTTACATTTTTTTCTGCTTTCAAATTTTCCTCACTGGCTTGTTCATTAAGTGTGTCTGCTTCATTTTGTACTGCATCAATATGTTCAATTGCCTCTTACTGCTCATTTTCTTCCTTCCGCAGGCAGAGAGACGCTGAATTGTGCCCCAGCTTCAGGGCAGTGCTAGTCTGGGTTCATGGGCTGAGGCAGGATCACAGATTACCATTTTGGGGCCATAGTGCAAGGTGGGTGGCCAGAAGTCAGAGGCCAGAACCCCATGCTCACACCAGGAAGAAACCCTCAGGAACTCCAGTTGTTATATTTTATTTTGTTCTTACAATTAGTAGATCAATGTATAAAATACAGAAAGCAGGCTTTAATACCTGCCTAAATCTCCCTGTAGTGCCAATCACTTAATTTGACTGCACTTATTACTATTTTAAGCCACCTGCAAAAGGGAGATGCAAATCATATCAGTGCAAAGAGCTGTGACTGTTGCTTGAACATTTTTGGCTAGACATAATATGCAAGAAGTCAGGCCTGGAGATAGTATCTGCAAGCTTTTTGCTACAATTATTTTTACCCTTGGAGATTCTAGGAGCAGCTATTTTGAAAAGATAATATCAGCTCATGAAAGAAGAAAATTAATGAATGTATTAGGTAATTACGCTTCTAGACTGATGGGAAATATATAAGTTGCCAGATCTCCTTAGACCTTTATAGCTTTTGCTACCTTGTCCTTTAAGCTCCTGAGATTACAACAACATTTGGAAATGAATATTTAATAACCAATTATATTAGTGATGGGGTATAATTAATGCTCCTCCTCTGGTCCTAAATAACTTTCTTCCTAACCTTCTATATAGTAAAATTCTTTAATATTTTAAGAAGAGAGCCAAAATTTAACATTAGAAATTCTAGATTTATAATGTATATGGACATATTAATATATGTCAATTTGAGTGAGGTATCTGGAATACACTTCAAACATTTATCATTAAGCAGCACACCACACAGTTTTTCCTTCTAAATATCTGATGCACTCTCCTATAAACTATTTTTATAAAATGAAGAGTCTCTTTAGTGATGCTGAATTAAAATAAAATCTTGCTAACATTGTTTTGTGCTGTCATTACTGATCCTAACCATTGTGATGGCATCTTCAGTTTGCAAGGAAACTCAACTCAGAATTTGCCACATGTTCCTAAAAATAACTTAGTTGGACTAATGGATTCTGAATGTTGATATTTTATGTGATTTGTTTTTCAGTGATTTAAGAAATGAAAGAAATGCGCAGAAGTTGTACATTATTACGAGGCTTGATTAAAAACTTCAGTGTTTAAAATCAGTTTCTTACAACTTTCAGGAGCTTCCCCATTATACACTGTACTATAGCTATTAGGAGCACAGAGCTTTGACTTCTGCATACTGCTATGTAACCAGTGGATATGAGAGCTCTCCAGTCTTTCTTTCTTTTTTATTTTTATTTTTTTTGCATTTGTGGAATATACTAGGCACCCCATTCCTCTCTTATAAATGCTGGCTAATCTATTCAGATAGACTTGCTGAGTCTCTGCAGACACATTCTATTTCTTCTTTGAACCTTCTCCAGAAAAGAGAAAGTAAATGGTACCTACTTTGCTGTCTCAAGAGGATTGTGAGAGCCAATGAGTAGAACTTACAGAGGGAGATTTCTTGCTTATTGTTCTGCTGGAGAATGAAACACTCACATATATTCAACATATATTTTATAGTATCTATCATCAGAATGATATAAACACAGTACTTTCTACTAACACATTTCTTACCTGATTCATCGTGAAGATACCAAAACACAATTAGGACTTAAAATCTTTCTCTTACAGAAAAGCACAACAACCCGCAGCTTTCAACACTATAGCTTCATTTTGAGTCTATCCAGTTAGTTGCAGAAAGTATTAAGCCTTCATTATAACATGGGTGTGAGTTTCCAACATCTTATTTGAGGCTCAAATAAAAAGTACTTTGTGTTTCACTTTTGCTTTTGGCTACAATTATTTTAAAGGCAAATTGAATCTAATATTTTAGCTATTTATTACATGACTTGCCAAAGCAGGAGTGTTTCCATTTGATAACTTTGCCATTCCTTTTTCTCTAGATGGCATACCATCCACCATCTTACTTAACGCTTGCTTATCAAGTTCAAACTCATGAAACAGTTGCCTTGACCTCTTGTCCTGTCTTCTTTCCTCACACTCTCAGCCCAAAGTTGAAATATCCTTGTTTTTGCCCTCTCTTTTATTGACTGTTTTCTGGAAGGTCAAACATAGAAATGGGATAGATCCAGATTTTATTTTATTTTTTACTTTTCATTTGTTTTCCTCTCCTTACCATTTTTATGCCTTGGATGCCTTTACAGTATTGATTCTGGCTTGCTTCGTAACTCATGTTATCTATCTCCTGTTATACTTCAAGTGTTTTCAATTTACTCTCAATGTGCCTCTCTACCTGGCCTTGTGTTTGTTTAACATCGGCCTTTTGAATAATGTCTTCAGAGAAGAATCATGTTTCTATCTTGTATAAGACATCTTCACCTAGCTCTCTTTATAGCCATGGTGCTTTGTATTAAATATAAAATATTCTTGTCACATTTGAACTTCATTATACCCTTCTGCTTACCAAATCTAGTAAGTATAAGTTGAAAGGAAAGCATCCAGTGCATACACATAGACACACAGACACACAGACACATATTTAGAGTAGATCAACATTTTTTAAGCTCCTTAGTCTTTATTATGTTTAGTCCTATGGGTTGCCTCTTACAACATTTCAAATGTTTTGCCAGTGTCACATTATATCAGAGGGCTACATTTTAACTTTCTTTGTAGGTAGTACATTGTGTGTGTGTGTATGTATGTGTGTGTGTGTGTGTGTGTGTGTAACTAAGTGAGATCCTCGCTCAGGGGTTAAATAGCTGGCCAGTGTCTTCTGAATCAGTTGCTGATTGAATAATGCCAAACATACAGATGTCTAATACAAGACATCTTCATGCCTGCCTCTCTCTCTCTCTCTCTCTCTCTCTCTCTCTCTCTCTCTCTCTCTCTCTCTCTCTCTCTCTCTCTCTGTTGTCCTCCCATGTTCAGGAGTTGTGCTCCCTTACTTGGATTATACTAAGAGAATACAGTCTAGTTGTCGACACTGACTGGACTGCCTGATCAATATGATAGAAGGAACAAATGTGGCCTTTCACTAAAAGACAACTTTAGATTATGAGCTTTGGGCACTATCTCTTCCTTTCACATCATTAAAGGCAAGGTTCATAGAAGCCACAGCCTCTATGTCACCCTTTGATGTCATGAAATGAAGGCTTCTCTGTGTTTGATAACTGATTAGTAATATCTAAATGATACCTATGAACAAAATACCTTTGAATAAGTTTATACATTCATGTCCTCCATAAGGGGAGAAATAGATATCTTCAGGAATCAAAATGACTGATTTGGGATGCAAATTTATGAAGGCAGTACTCTTATAGGACCAAGCAGAATGGCTTCTAAGACTGTTTTTGTGTGTTTGTTTGTTTGTTTTGTTTTGTTTTGTTTTGTGGTTTTTTGAGACAGGGTTTCTCTGTACAGTCCTGGCTGTCCTGGAACTCACTTTGTAGACCAGGCTGGCCTTGAACTCAGAAATCTGCCTGCCTCTGCCTCCCGAGTGCTGGGATTAAAGGTGTGCACCACCACGCCCGGTGGCTTCTAAGTCTGTTAAGCTGCTGTTTTATTTTTGAAATCCTTAGCTATAGGAGAGAGATCTTTATTGTATGATCTGTTTTGGGTTTGTTGTATAGACCTTGTCTGTGAAAAAGATTCTAGTGGAGTACTGTAGGCTTAGATTTTTCAAAACTCACGTTAATAATGGTTCTCAGATGATTTGACCTTCCTTCTAGCCACCTGACCAAAGGTAGGGAAGAAAAGATGGAAAATAGGACAGAGGGATGCGGACCTGCTTAGAGGGATGCGGACCTGCTTAGGGGGATGTGGACCTGCTTAGGGGGATGCGGACCTGCTTAGGGGGATGCGGACCTGCTTAGGGGGATGCGGACCTGCTTAGAGGGATGCGGACCTGCTTAGAGGGATGCGGACCTGCTTAGAGGGATGCGGACCTGCTTAGAGGGATG
>NC_034607.1:47779037-47804968 GCF_900095145.1 Mus pahari
GCGGACCTGCTTAGAGGGATGCGGACCTGCTTAGAAGTAGTACCTTGGGGGAGATTCCAATCTCCATTTTCAGGATACCAGCAATCCAGTTCAGTAGTGTCAGGATACCAACAGTCTAGTTCAGAGGTGTCATCAAGCATGAATCAGTTACAGTGGCAAACTCCAGCAGAAACAGCCAGGCCTCAGCCTAATTGGCACAAGTCCAAGGGAATGATCAGAACCAGCCTGAATGCCCAGAGAAGTTTTCTGCCTTGCCTCGCTCAACAAAGTGAAGATCAGTGAAGATACAAGACCAATGAAGCATTTGTTTAGCAATAAAAGTACCCCACCACTCTCTGTCAAGACTTATTTATACACTCTACAAACATCATGTGCCTTCTCGTGTGTCTGCTTCAGCAAAACAACACATGAGTTTGATTCAGGAAAGCATCATATGACACAACCAGGAATTTCCACTTCAGAGGACTCCTAGTTTACTCGATTAGAGTGAGGCTTCTATTGTCTTAAATTTATTACCTTTATTAATATTATATTATCCTAATTGCTCCAATTTTATGGTCAACTGATTATAGGGTTCATTGATAATCTTCCTAACTCTTTTTTCTTTTATGGTTCATTAAGATGATTTGAATCATATAAATAATTTGTTGAATTCTAACAAAATATCATCTGTAAGTTTAGTTTAGCTTATCCTATCTTCATAGATAAATTTATAGAAATTGAGTGTCTTATTAATATTGAACGTTTTTATCCATGGAATGGTGTATGTCCTCATAAATTTCTACATTTAACTTTACTTTCTATCAATTCATAGTTTATAGTGTTTGCCTTTTGCAAATTTTATGTTAGGATTCAATTAAAAACTATTTCAATTTCTGACAGTGTATTTCAAGTCTACATATTAATTTGTGCATTTTGTATACTCCTGAATTATCCTAAAATCAGCAATCTTTAAAAAACTCTTAAAATTTTTTCTTAAATATTTATTTTTAGAGGTACAGTTGAAATATTATATTATTGGAACAATTTTACTTATCTTTACATGATGTACATTCTTTATTTTACTTTACAAAACTAACTTTACAAACTTTGACCTTTCTGCTGCAAATGTGCAGAAGAAAAGAAAGCTGAATGCCCGACTTTTTTCTTATGTTGGAACATTTCCACATTCAGGCTGAAAATAGAAGTATATTTTTGTAGAGGTCTTATCAGTGTGGTGAAATTTCCTTCTGCTCCAATCCTGATTTTTTAACAGAATGCATGTTGCTTTGGTTTCAGCAGTCTAACCATATTACATAAGAATGGGGAATTTAATTCATGGAGAAGTCTGCTTTGGATTGTCAATAAGAAGATACATAAAACTTGATGCCTTCAGGAATAATCTGATGTGTCAAATAGATTCTGCTCATTTTTCTTCCACTTATTCCCAGTAATCTTATGCATATTTTTTTCTGGAGGAGAAATATCCATGAGAAGCCATATTAAACATTATTAATCTATCTTAATTTTTCAATTTACCAATATGTTTACCACATATCCACTTGAATTAGTATTGGAGAGAAAAGTTAAAAACAATAAATCAAAGATTCTCAAGTAATCTAGTTGCAAATGGTCAGCCCTAAGCACATGTCCATAGGAGAACCACTACTAACCAAATGTACTACATATATATTTTAAAGACAAAAGAGGTCATAAATTCCAGATAAAGCCATGGGGTGAAGGAAGAGTTTAAAGGAGGAGGAGAGGAAACAGCATAAAAACTGTACTGATAAGTGGAATTCTCAAAAATTAAAAAAAAAAAAACATAAATGAAATGTTTTACAAAACAACTTTACATCATATTTTGAAGATAAATGAGGAAGAATGTGGGTGTTTGTGTGTGAGTGTGAATGGTTCAAAACAGTCTATACTAGACAACAAACTCCCATGGGAGATGATTTTTGAAAGTAAGTGTGTCACTCATTACAGAAAATGATTTTAACTCTATTTCATATGAAATATGCAGTTAAGCCATGGACATGTTTTAATTTACTAGAGGAAAATAATAACTCAGAATATTTGGTACCTCTACTTTTAGACAGTACTAACTTCTTCCTGATTGGTGGGAAAATTCATGGTCTATTGGGTTATGACTACTGAGTGCCTTGGAAACTTGGGAAGGTGATGGTGATGTTAGATGTGGATCTTGGATATGTTCTGAAAAGATGAGCACAGTAATTACATGCAAACAGTGTGGGAAAGACAGCATGGGAAGCTGCAGACAAAGCAAAAGATGTGAACTAAAGAGCACAATGCATGAATCTGCTTATCACTGTCATGGGAAGAATCAACCAAGTCAACGCTGTCCAAGCATCAACATATTAATCTTGCTATCCTGCACACAAACATATTTACCAAACACATCCCATTCTACATTTCCTTCTTACAGGTTATATGTTGCCTTCTCTTTTCAAACAACAAAGTGTAAAATGTTTCAACGTCCTCACTTCCGCCCCTCACTGAGGTTTTCTCTTACACACTCAGTCCTGACTATTTTTAGAATGTGAAATAAAATACATTTTGTTATTTTTTTAAAAATTGATGTGGTTTTCATAAAATATGAATGAACAATCAATAAGAAGAATATTATGTGAGGTTGCTGGTGGCTTTCCCAGGTCTGCAGAAGTCTGGCTACATGGCAGAGGATATTTAAAAGTGATTAAATTCTCTGATGTCCTCATTCACATAATAAACGATACTATTGTTTCAGTGAGTATTGTATAGCAAGGATATTCTTTGTGTTAACTGACCTTTGAAGGAGTGGAACACTCCTTCAGATACAAGATACACAATTTTCCCAGTTCCTTGAATTACAAAACTGATTACAGCATGAATAAATCTTTAATTTTCTTCTTTGCTGCTATCGTGACAAAACAATTTATCTGGATTCAGTGTACTATGTAGTATTTCCCTCTCAGGAGTTAAGAATGTCTGCCATGTACAGTCTCTAAATTACAATATTGTATTATTCTTATTTATATTATAAAATATACAAAGCTTTTATTTATTCATTATTACAAGTATAGAATTTACATGCAGTTGTCACTGATTTTGAAAGGTGTCGGAACATGAGAATTTCCAAAACTACAAGTTTGAAAGGACAAATTTTTACTTTATGCTTGCCCATGATAAAATGAAGGTGGAGCTAAGGAAGCTTGGTACTATGATTCTACAGGGTTTAATACCTGTGAAGTGAGTTTGCAACCTTTAGATGTGGAAAGAAATCCATCTCTAATGTATGTGTTGTTCATAGAATAAACAGTAAGTGCTTATACAGACATGGGCACCACAGTAAGTGCAGAATGGTTCAGGACACAGGAAGAGTTAAATTGTTTTCAGAGAACTAAGCCATTTGGCGTGCTAGTTGGAAGTTTTCCTTGGCATTTCCCTCTCTGCTTTCTATGTCTTATTAGTAGCTGCCCTTTGATGATTTTATCAATACCATTAATCATTATCATCAGCCTGTACTTATGTGTAATAGACCTCTGACTTAAGGAAATGTCAAAATAGAATGTAAATTGGTAGCATTATATAAGAAAATAGAGACGTGTGTGTGTGTGTGTGTGTGTGTGTGTGTGTGTGCAAAAAAATTAGTAACCAAAAGTGGCCAAATATCACAGAAATACCCATGGAACTAGAGAGATGGCTTGACAATAAAGAACATTCACTATTCGGCCTCCTGAGAACTAGAGTTCAGTTTTCCACATCTGATTTCATATTTTGCCACTGCAGACAACTGAACCAAGCACACATGCAAACATGCATGCATGCACGCACGCATGCACGCATGCACGCACACACACACACACACACACACACACACATACACATGGGAGGGAGGGAGAGAGAGAGGGAGAGGGAGGGAGGGAGGGAGGGAGAGAGAGAGAGAGAGAGAGAGAGAGAGAGAGAGAGAGAGAGAGAGAGAGAGAGAGAGGAGAGAGAGATGGAGAGGTTTAAAACTCTTAGAAAATAAGGAAGACATACTATTCAAGATTCCATGGGCTAGGAAAAGTTTTAATTACTATTCTCATATTTGTGTCCAAAACCTAGGATGAAGTTACTTAAGCTCTATCATAGGTGTCTTAATTTTGCCTCATGATGTGATCCTTTTTAGCAGAAAGTCATATCAGGAGGAGTTTGACACGGTGGTCACATTTTATCTGTGTTCACATGAAGTGAGACCAAGTCGTCAAACCTGAGGCCCTCCCCTAGAGCCTTACTCCTGTGAGGTCCTACCTCAAGGCTCATGAAAGTCAGGGACCACCTATATTAACACACAAGCCTATAGGGAATTTCATCTTCAAACTACAAAATAATGAACATGTGAGAGGAAAATTTGAGGAAAATGAAATTGTATACAACTTCTGGTTTTATAGAAATAAAGTAAATACAAAAAACCATTCAGGACAATGGATTTTAAATGTTAGCATTATATATTTAAACAATTAGGGCAAAGATAACATGGAAATAGCACACTACTCCAATGCAGCTTAAAAACATCTAAGATGTCTGTGTGACAAATCTTTGAAAATCCTTTTCAGTTTTGATTGAAATGTATGTTATGCCGATCTTCTGAGGATTTCTCAAATGTCAGAAATGTGACAATCTGTCAGAACACCCACTTTAAAAGTAAATAAAAGGAGCTGGACTTGGTGACACACACCTTTTAACCCTAGTACTTCGGTCGGAGGCGAAAGCAGGTGGATCTGCATGAGATTGAGGGTTGCCTGCTCTGTATACACAGTGAGGGCTATGTCAGCCAGGGCTACATACATAATTGGGACAAAAGAAACAGTGATCAAGTCTGAGTACATCCTTGGGACAGTTCCAAACCATGTAAGCAATTCTGGATATTAGTTTACAGTTAAAATACCAATTTTAAGTAAAATCCTGAAGGTTGGTTATACTTTTAATTGCTATTTTGTCAAAAAAATTGGACTCTGATTTATTTGAGAGTTTTAAAAGTTTTTAGCTTATCCTTTCTTTTTTTCTCTTTCTGTCATTAAAAATTGAGAGGCACCATTTTTTTTTTTAAGGTGGGGTTGGAATTAGGCTGAAACTTGAGGTTGGAACACAGCTACATGGAGCTTGAGCTTAGAGTCAAACCAGGTCCCAAACCAGTGACATAATAGTTCCCATTCAAGACATTCAGGTTCAGAAATAACTAGCTGAGCAAATATAGTTATTTGGCAAAACAAAGTTGCTTATTAATAGTTTAATAAGCTTACTTATGTATACAACTTAGGAAAATATTCCTATAGGCAGGCTTTGTCATGGCAACACAGCATGTTATGATATATCTCTTTTAAATTTTTATGGTCAATTTAGTTATTTTCTGAGGAGCTGATTTATTTAAACTTGGTGAATATTTAAGAAAGAAAATGCTTTAAATAGCAGTCACATGTCACGTATGTCATCTGACCTGCTTGCTCTTCAGTACTTGCAAATTATCAGAGTTTGCATCTGGGTCTATATTGCGTTGGTTCCCAACATCTATGTTAATGAGCTTGATGCTGTGCATAGTGAACTTTTGAATAAGTATTTAAAGAATTCCTCAAACTTCTATGAATGGACTTGGAAGTAAAAGTAAAGGGACTTCTACGTAAGATTGCCATTGGAGGGAAGTTTCAGTTAATTAAGATGAACCAACTACAAGATGCCCTGGTGCTCTTGAAGCATAACCCAGCTTTCTCAGGGGCACAGGAAGAACCAGTCATGGAAAAGAGGCTAAGAACCACCAGGTAGGTCTCCCCTCTCACAGATGAACTTCCTTCTATGTGCACTTGCTACTTCGCAACCATAGATGCCCCCAAATTATTCTTTATCTCCACCACAGGGACTAATATGTCAGAATGTATAAGAAATACAGCACTACAGACAGATGTCTGGATCAAATTTCACTAGGTACAAACACTGTCTGGACTCAATGTGGATTCAACTTCTAGGTATGTGGAATGAGCAAACACCCTTTGTGAGAGAGTGTGTGAACACGAGGTGTTCATACGTGCGTGCGTGCACATTCAGGTGTGAACGTGGGCATACGTGTAATGCTCAGAAGACAACCACAAGTCAGCTCTGGGAACGTTGCTGCCTCCTCCTCTCTTTGCCATCACAGGTGCTTGCTGTATGTGGATGGCTTTTGCATGGGTCCCAGAAATTTGATCTCAGGTCCTCACAGCTGTAGAAACAGCTTTACCATTTAGCTATCTCCCTGTCTCCAAACACACCTAAAGAACTTAAATTTTCTTGCATGTCAGATAAAAATCACGCAGCATCTTCCATGGTCATAATGACTGTGGTTAACACACAACTTGATTGCTGTGTGCCTTACACTAGTTTCTGTGTTTTCATTTCAGCAGATTCTCTTCCAGCTCAAGCCCTCTCTTACTGCACTTGCCAAAGGAGAGGAAGAATTCTCTCTCCTCTTCCAGAGACTATACTAACTCCTGACACCTGCTGAGCCTCAGAACTGGAAGATTCCATTTGACTTGCTTATTGATGATAATTTGAGAGTTAAAAAAATATCCAGCTATACACCACAGACTACTGCCTAGTTCTCAACTGTAATTGCACATAATTTCTCTGGGGAGAAAGCATGCCAAACATCAAAAGATCCAACTGCGTTCATTTTTAAATCTCTGTACTTTATTCTCAAAAGGCACCAACATTATTTTCCCCAGCATTCCTTTCTGCTGTTCACATTGGTTTTTTTTGTTTAAATTCTAAGCCTTTTGGGTCACCTTGAAAAGTGCTCACCAGCAGAGTTTTGTTTTGTTTTGTTTTTTACCCCCAAAAGAAATTTATCCAACAGAGTCAACAAAATGCTGCTTTCCCCAAAGCCAGTTTCTTTAAACAAACTAAAACGAAGCAATCTTGTGATTTCTTCCTGAATTTGAGACCCATGGACTCTGTCTCCAGATCCCAAGCTGCTTCCTCCTCTTTGATTTCATCCTCTTCACACTACATTGCATGTGCCACTTCATTGACTAGTGTGAAAGACAGACAAACCTTTTTTTTCCTAAGGGAATTTACAAGAAGGCAGAGAACCTAGAGATAAAAGAATAGTTGCTTGACCCATCATCCTAGACTGGGAACCATTAATTGAATATACATTGGCAGGCTACTCGACAACCAGAATACCTAGAAAATGGTGACTATGGAGGACATGGGAAAGGGGGAGAGTGTTTTTTTATGGTCTTAGCCTCACAGAGAGATGATGAGCAGACCCTATTGTTCCTGTTCACAGGTTTATTTTTCTCACTGCCTTTTTCTTCCTCCTTGACTCTCTTCTCAACAGAGCCGAGGGAGTGATTTTTTCAGTGACTGACAGAGATTATGTCGGGGTATCAGTATACCCAACCCCCTCTTCCCTATCTCTTATGTTTTCTTTTCTTGGGTGTCCATCTTCACCACAACCACTGAGCCAAATGATGTTTGCAGGGAATGGTTTAATGAGATATGTTTAAATTAAACACAGCATATAGCGTAGGGAGATGGCAGGAACAACTCTCAGAATTAGCAATGCTTCCCTGAGATTTGAGGGACAATACCAAATACTTTTGGACAATATCAAGAACTTTATAAAAAACAGTTGCATGTTGTGGGAAATATTTTTTAAAACAATAGAATTTTCTCATCCTTGCAGTTGTGCCTCTACTCTGCCCGACAGCCTGGCTGGCCATGCACTGGCGGGCAATGGCTGACCTGTTTTTATCTCATGGAAACTCTGACTCAGAACTCCACAATCTCTCCACCCGGCCCACTAGGTCCCCACTGGCGGGTCGTTCCCATGCCAACCCAGTGCTTCAAATCCCCCATGGCCTTTGTGGTGCACATCTGGCAAACCCATACTTTGCTGCAGTACCTTTCTCTCTTGAACCCAGACAAGCTACCGTGTGAAGGGAAACTCAACACAGACTTAGTTCAGAAACAATGGTAACTCAATCTCTGAGCACAACAACTAAAACCTAATCTTGTGAGCCTTATTAAAATCTAATACCTCTGGCGGCGAATCTTTGCAGATCCACTATGATACCGGGAAACTCTAGCAGCTACGTCTTACCCATATGGTGTCCCCATTCCAAAAAGGACCTAACTCTTGCTTCCTCTCTTCCTCCATCCAACCCAGAAATCCCATCTACTCACCCAGTGTTCGCTTTTTATTCATTAGGGGATTGGCTCACAAGAAGCCACCTGAGCACATGACTCATTCCTCATTCCTGGGAGAGCAGGATTAACATAAGATACAAGCATCATGGAGCCATCCACAACAGTTGCATCCTGTAATGAGATGTTATAAAATGCCAGCAAACTTAAGACAAATGCCTCATATACAAGCTTTGCAAGACTCAGTAGCAGAATTGCTGGAAGTTAAGATTGTCATTCAGAAAAAAAAATCTTTTTCTAACCTTTATTATTTATTTTCACTTATTTAGTTAACTTTATTTTACTTTATTTATCCATTGAAAATTTCATACAGTATATTTATATTATATTAAGTTTTGCCTCTTATTTCCTTTTACATTCTCCTTGCTTCCCTCCATAGCTANCTCCATATTCCTTCTATCTCACTTTTTAAATCGGATATTTTATTTGTTTACATTTCAAATGTTATCCTCTTACCTAGTTTCCCCTCTGCAACCCCCCTTTTCCTCTCCCCTTACCCTGCTTCTATGAGGGTGCTCCCCTACCCAACCACCAATGGCTGCCTCACTGTCCTAGCATTCCTCTACACTGGGGCATCAAGCCTTCCCAGGACTAAGGGCCTCCACGCCCATTGATGCCAGATAAGGCCCCCTTAGCGCCTTCAGTTCTTCCCCAACTCCTCCACTGGGGTCCTTGTGCTCTGTGAGCATCCACATTTGTATTGGTCAGAATCTGGCAAAGCCTCTTTGAACACAGCTATATCAGGCTCCTGTCAGCAAGCACTTCTTGGCATCAGTAATAGTGTCTGGTTTTGGTATCTGCATGTGGGATGGATCTCCAGGTGGGGTAGTCTCTGGATGGCCTTTCCTTCAGTCTCTGTTCCATTCTTTGTCCCTCTATACCTTTAAACAAGAACAATTCTAGGTTAAAATTTTGGAGATGAGTGGGTGGCCCCAGGCCTCAACTTGGGGGCCATGCCTAACCCCTGGATACAGTCTCCAATGGTCCTCCCTCCACTTTGTGTGGTTTTTCAGCTAATATCATCTCCATGGGGTCCTGGGAGACTCTTTCCTGGGATCTGTGATTTTCTGGTTGCTACTCCCAGTTTCCAATCCCTCATTGCTACACAGTTCTGTTCAATTTCCTCACCCTCTGTATATCAAATCCATCTCCTCTCAAACCTGATTCTTCCCCTCTTTCCCCCCTCCCCCTCTTTTCTTTCTCCCAAGTTCCTCCCACCCGACTCCCCTTAATTATTTTGTTACCCATTCTAAGTAGGGATGAAGCATCTACTCTTTGGTCTTTCCTCCTCTTGAGCTTCATGTGGTCCATGAGTTGTATCATGGGTATTCCATGCTCTTTGCCTTATATCCGCTTATCAGTGAGTACATACCATGTGTGTTCTTTTGTGACTGAGTTATATCACTCAGGATGAGATTTTTTAGATCCATCCATTTGCCGGCAAATTTCATGAAGTCATTGATTTTAGTAGCTGAGTAGTACTCCATTATGTAAAGGTACCATGTTTTCTGTTTCCATTCCTCTGTTGAGGGATATCTGGGTTCTTTCCAGCTTCTGGCTATTATAACTATGGCTGCTATGAACACAGAGGAGCATGTGTCCTTATTACATGTTGGAGCATCTTCTGGGTATATGCCCAGGTGTGATATAGCTGGGTCCTCAGATAGTACTGTTGCAGGATTTTCCCTGTCCAATCACATTAGGGCAGCAGGAGGCCTATGATTGAAAAGGGAAAAGGGAAGCGGAGCTAAGAGTGCCAGAGATGGAGAGTGTAGGTGGGGAGAAACGATGAAGGAGAATGGAGGCAGACATGAACCAGCATTTACTGTATAGGCTTTTGCACGTAATTCTAGTGATAAACTAAAATATACAATATAAGTAATAGCTATATAGCACAATGTACATTCAAATGAATGTTATAATTTCAAAGAAATATTATCCTCCTTCTTATATAAAGCTAAGTTTTCCCAGTTTTTATAAGAAATAAAGAGCAAAGCCTAAGACTAGAGATCTATTGCTGAAGAATAAAACTGAATCTAAAACGGCAAGGGATGGGATTCAGAGCAGGTAAGTTGGAGAACGAAAGAAGAGAGTATTCTGCCGTAGTTTACAGAAATAAATCACTCACACTAACAAAATGAGCATAAAGAAGTCGAAACAACTAGGGAAGCTAGGTGAACACATTTAAAACATCATCAAAGTAACGTATGCATTAAGGGACATTTTAAAGAACGGAAGACAGAGAAAGGAACTTAAGTACAGGAAGGCTGGAGGGATGATTCAATGGGGACTGCCCACACTTCTCTCCCAGAGGACTCAAGTTTGGTTCCAAACACTCATACCGTGCAGTTGCAAGCTCTAGATCCAAGGTATCTGACATCTTTTGGCCTCTATGGGCTAGAGGTAATATAATTAAAGGAAAATAAATCTTTTAAACGGAGCATGAATAATATCTGGTGATTTGAAACAATCTGTATAAAACGTCAAGATATGGCAACTGAAATAAGTCACACAAAGGCAAAAATCACACTACATGATTTTTTTATATAAGGAATCTAAAAATATAAAATAAAATACACAGAAGCAGACAGTGGAATGACAATGGTAATGACATGAGAGAAAGGAGAATTTGATAAAAGGGTGACGTTCCATTCTCCTTTTCCTTCCTTCTCCTATGTTTTGTTTTGTTTCCATTCAGGCTCTTTGTTGTGCACAGGTATGTATTAAGAATGGAGTAACATACAGTAACATGACAGATGGGAAAAAATATCCATTGACAGTTAGCTAGTTCTTTGGATGCATTCGAATGCCTTTCTTTTTCTGATACAGTTCATAACGATATTTTCCTGTGCATGTAGAATCACACAACTAAAGAGAAATAGTTCTCAGGTTGGGATCAAGGTGAAAAGCATCATGGAAAATACCCCTTTCCTTACTTCATAGCACAGACAAGCAGACGGGAGGGAACAGTGAGAGAGCCCCAAAACACATAGTATTTCCCAGTGTCTTTGATGCCAGTAGTGGCAAAGAATGTTCATGGCCTGATAAGGCTGGAGAAGTAGGATAGTCTCAAGGTACCACCGGAAACTTCAATTGTGCCTAGATATTATTTTCTTCCCTATCTTTTTATTGAAAATAGGTGGGCTTCTTTCTTTCTTTCTTTCTTTCTTTCTTTCTTTCTTTCTTTCTTTCTTTCTTTCTTTCTTTCTTTCTTTTTAGTTCAGTTTTGTTTTCCTATATTATAATCTGATCATCATTATCCGCCTGGAACTCCTCTGAACTTCTTCCCACAACCCTTCCCAGTTAGAGCCACAATCTTTCTTCCTCTCCTTAGAAAGCCAACAGGCATCTAAGGAATAATCATAACATAAAGTAAGATTGAACAAAATCAAACAAATTGTAATAGAACAAAAAGGAAACACACACACACACACACACACACAAGAAAAAGAGCCAAAGAAATCATGTTTACAAACAAAACCAATAAAAACCCCAACCAACCAAACAACAACAACCACAACAAAACCGACAACAAAACAAAGTAACTAAAAAAACCCTTCAAATAAATGCAGTCACCTTATCTGAATGCTCAGGAATGTTGTTGACACCTGATGAATTCTTAAGCTAAGGGAGCCATGAAGTCAAGGTCTATTAAGGAAACCCCAGTTCCTATGACGTTTGCATGCCAATGCTAGGGATTTCATTTCTTTTCCTACCAAAGTTCTAACCAAAGTTTCCCTAGGAACAATTCCACAAATGCAGCATGTGCATGCTCAAAATGTTGCCTCATGAAACTGCTGACTGACAGCACTTGATATTTTGTACAATAGAACTTTTTTCATCATTAACTCGTCTCATGGGGAATACAAGGGTAAGACCACACGAGAAAGGATATTTAAAACATTACATTTGATGTGAAGTTGTTTTGAAAGAGGATATTAAATTTCTGAGACATTATTCAAATCTGAATAAGTCACTGTGATGTAGATCATTCAAATATCTCTTTCTTGTCCTTGTCTCTCATTCTATTCTTATATTTGTTAACTTTTTCTGTCTTAAACTGCATCTCTATTGATGCAACAAATCAATTGAATGCAACAAATTGATGCAGTAAAGTATTTACTTATATAGGATGCTGGTTTTCTACTCAAAATTAAATATGTAAGGTTTCAGTTCATTCTTAAAAGGTTATAAAATTATGATCTAAAGACTTAGGACTATCTTCTACTAGAAATATTGTGCCAGCAAAACAGAGTCATAGAAAGACAGACAGACAGACAGAAAGACAGACAATGGAGGTGAAAGCTCTGGCTCCCAATTTCCTAACCTTTAACCATCTTCTGCTCCTTTTTCTTAACTGAACTAAATGTAAGACACAGCACAAACTATTTGTGTGAGATGTTTTCTTTCTGTATGATTGGCATGCTACAGTGTGAGTCACTAACTTTGATATACTCCTCTCACCATGATCTAAGCTGCTTAAAATCGAGATATAACATTCAGAAATAATATTGTAGTTGATCATATAAGAGTAAAAGCAGATGGAACTTAAAATTTGGATGTTTAAAATTAAATCAAGCATACTAATACATGAGTAAGCTGTAATTTGGGTTTGCGTGTTTTGATATTTATGTAATAAGCCCAGTGAAACACAAAGTAATTTTTTGTTTGTGATTAAATGTACACCGGCTGGGCACCTGTGGGCTTAGGGCAGTTGTGTTTGGTATTCCCCATTACCTCTGTCCCCATAGTTGTTATGACTATAGGAGTTCTGTTCAAGCTGATAAGGGGTAGGGGAGCAGAGGTTGGGGGAGGGGTATAGGAAACTTTCGGGATAGCATTTGAAATGTAAATAAAATAAAATAAATAAATAAATAAATAAATAAGGTTATATGAAGCTGGAGAAATGGCGTAGTGACTGAGGCAAGTTTGATCCCTAGCACCCACAGATAGCTCACAGCCATCTGTAACTATCATTTCAAATGACCCAGGTATCTGCCTTTACAGATACCTGTCAAGACACGATGGACACAGATATTTATGCAAGTCAAACATTTATACTCATAAAATAAAAATAAACACATCTTTTTATAAAAAAAAAGAAAAATGCCTAATTAATAACTGGCTTTCCATTTCCTCACTGATTTGATGATAATCACATTTACTCGTGGACTTTTAAAGTAAAAGCAAAACAAAGCAAAAATATTTAAACAGAAGAAAAGGAGGTAAACCCACAGAGCAAAGACTCCCCTATTCAAAGCTAGGCTGCGTGACAAAAAGAAAAGAATCCTGTCTTCCCCAAGGAAACAGGAGAGTGTGTGGGTTCATAAATGGATGCCTTCTTCACTGTCTAAGAAATGTGAACAATGGGCTTTTACTTGGCCAGAGAAGAGTGACTATATCGATGTAACATGTGCAAAGGCTCCTCAGACACAGTTGAGTAATGAGAAGCACGTTGCAAAGCACCCAATAGCTGGTAGAACAGCCGTTTCTATACTACATAATTTACAGCCTTTTTTGCACAGGGAAGACCAGAGTTGGGTCCTTTGTGTGGATTAATTATGTCTATTAACATTAGAACTTAAAATAAAAGTATATAATCTATGTATTTATCAAATAGCACTAAGAATATAAGAGCCATATTATCTTTAGATGAATAACATGTTTTCATAGTGGTTGCCTTTATTGAAAACAAAAGTATCTGGTAACAATGTAGCTGTGTTTTACATCTGGAAAATCTCTATGTCGTTCTTTTCTTTTTTCCATTAAATAATTAATTTATTTATTCATTTTACATCCGATTGCTGCCTGTCCTCCATTTCCCCTCCTCATAGAATCCCTTCCCACATCTCGCCTCCTCTTCTCCTCTGACAGGGTGGGGGTTCCCCCTGAGTATACCCCTAGCCTTGTTCATCAAGTCTCTGCAGATTTAGTCCCCTCCTCTTCCACTAAGGGGAATTAGTTCCACAGACAGACAACAGTTTTAGGGACAGCCTCTGTTCCAGTTCCTGGGGGATCCACATGGAAACTGCACATCTGCTACATATGTGCTAGGGGCCTCAGTCCAGTCTGTGTATGCTCTTTGGTGTGTGGCTCAGTCTCTGAGAGCCTCCAAGGGGCCAGGTTAGTTGACTCTGTCGGTCTTCCTGTGGAGTTCCTATCCCCTTCAGGATCTTCAATCTTTCCTTCAGCTCTTCCATAAAAGGCCTGGGGAGCTCTGTCTGATGTTTGGTTGTGGATCACACATGTTTCAGTCAGAAACTGCGTGGAGCCTTTTAGAGGAAAGATATGATAGATACCATTCTTAAGGCATACTTAGTAGTGTCGCAGATTTGTATTTGCCCCTGGGATAGGTCTCAAGGTGGGCTGGTTATCGGTTGGACATTCCCTCAGACTCTGCTACATCTTTGTCCCTGCATATCTTTTCGAAAGTTTTCTGTCTGGATTGGTATCCTTATTACTCCATTGGGGTCCTGTCTGGATACAGGAGGTGGCCTCTTCAGGTTCCATATTCCTCCTGCTCTGCATCTCAGCTAAGGTTACCTCCATTGTGCCTCCCCTAACCCAGGTCTCTGGCACTTGCTTAAGATTCCCTCCATTCCCACACTGCTGGAAGCTACAGATTTCTATTCATTCTCCTGACTCTCTGGCCCTCTCTCATGTCTCTCTCCACACCTGACCCTGTGGACCTTGATGTCCCCATTTCTCTCCCTATCCCCTCTCCAACCCTGTTTCCTCCTTCCTTCGGCCTCCCATGATTATTTTGTTATCCCTTCTAAGTAAGATTCAAACATCCTCACTTTGAAATTCCTTGTTGTTTAGCTTCTTTGGGTCTTCAGAGCATGGCTAAGATTAATAACTCAAGCAAAAGCACATGCTATCAAGAATGTGGAGAAAGGGAAACACTCCTCCACTGTTGGTGGGATTGCAAACTTGTACAACTACTCTGGAGGTCAGTCTGGCAATGTCTAGGAAAATTGGAAATAGTTCTATTAGCTATACTGCTTCTGAGCATATACCCCAAAGACAATTCACTGTAATATATGGACAGATGCTCGATTATGTTCTTAGCAGCTTAATTCATAATAGCCAAAATATTAGAAACAACCCAAATGTCCCTTAACCAAAGAACGGATACAAAGAATGTGGTTCATTACATAATGGAACAGTATTCAGCTATTTTTCTTTTAAAAAGGACATCATGAATTTTGCAGGCAAATAGATGGAACTAGAAAATACCATGCTGAGTGGGATAACCCAGATGCAAAAGGATATACATGGTGCGTACTAACTGATAAGTAGATATTAGCCACAAATTACAGGATACCCAGATACACTATTTCAAGGCTTATAAAAATTGAGCTGGAATTTTGATAGGAATTATACTGAATCTCTTGATTGCCTTTAGAAAGATGACCATTTTTTCCTATGTTAATCCTGATCCATGAGCATGGGAGAGCTTTCTATATTTTGATATCTTCTTCAGTTTCTTCTCTTCGGGAGCTTGGATTTCTTGTCATGAAGGTCTTTTACTTACTTGGTTAGAGTCACACCAAAGTATTTTATTCTATTTTTCACTATTGTGAAGGATGTTGTGTCACTAATTTCTTTTTCAGCCTGTTTATCATTTGCATAATAGAGGACTACAAATTTCTTTGAGATAATTTTGTATCCAGCCACTTACTGAAGTTGTGTGTCAGCTGTAAGAGTTCTCTGGTAGAATTTTTGGGGTTGCTTATATATAGTATCATATCATGAGCGAATATTGATACTTTGAATTCTTTCTTTGCATTTTTTTTTTTTTTTTTTGGTTTTTCATGACAGGGTTTCTCTGTGTAGCCCTGGTTGTCCTGGAACTCACTTTGTAGACCAGGCTGGCCTCAAACTCAGAAATCCACTTGCCTCTGCCTCCCGAGTGCTGGGATTAAAGGCATGCTCCACCACACCCGGCTCCTTGATCTCCTTCTGTTGTCTTATTACTCTAGCTAGAACTTCAAGTAGTGTGTTTTATAGATAGGGAGAGAGTGGGCCACTTTGTCTCATTCCTGATTTTTATTTATTGAGCCATTCCTGCATTCCTAGAATAAAGTCTACTTGATTATGATTAAAACATGGTGAATGATGTTTTTTTAATGAATTCTTGCATTTCATTTGTGAGAATTCTATTGAGTATTTTTGCACCAAAAATCATATAAGAGATTGGCTTGAAATTCTCTTTCTTTGTTGTCTTTGTGTAGTATCGATATCAGGGTGATTGATTAAAGCCTCACAGAATGAATTTGGCAGTATTTCTTAGAATAGTTAGAGGAGTAAGTTTAAGGAGTGCTGGATTTCATCAGTGACTGTTGTTAGGTCTCCCTTTTAATTTCATGTTTTGTTAATTTGTATATTGTCTCTTGACTTTGTAGTTAGTTTGGCTAAGGGTTTGTTAATCTTGTTAAATTGTTCAAATAACCAGCTCTTGATTTTTTGATTCTCCATATTTTTTTCTGTTTCTAAATGATTGATTTCATCCCTGAGTTTGACTATTTCCTTCTGTCTACTTCTCTTGGATGTTTTTACTTCTTTTTGTCATATAGATTTTAGATATGCTGTTAAGTTTCTAATATGAGATCTCTCCAATTTCTTTATGAAGTCATTTGATGCCCTACACTTTCCTCTTAGCACTGCATTCATTGTGTCCCATAATTTTGGGTATGTTGTACCTTTATTTTCATTGACATTTTGAAAGTCTTTAATTTCTTTCCTTATTTCTTCCCTGACATTGAGATCATTAAGTAGAGATTGTTCAGATTCCATGAATGTGTGTGTGTGTGTGTGTGTGTGTGTGTGTGTGTGTGTGTGTGGGTGAGTGTGGGTGTGGGTGTGTGTGTGTGTTACTCTTCTTTTGGTTTTCCTGTGATATTATTAATTACTTGTCTTTTCTTAGATGTAGTTACTTTTTTGTGCGAGTTTTCCTTATAGTATTGTCTATAGGGGTGGGTTTGTGGAAAGATATTTTTAAACGTTGGTTTTGTCATAGAATACCCTGTTTTCTCCATCTATGGTGATTGAAAGTTTTGTTGGGTATAGAAGTCTGGGCTGACATCTTTGGTTCTCTTAGGATCTGCAAGACATCTGTGCAGGATCTTCAAGCTTTTAACATCTCTGTTGTAACATCAGGTGTAATTTTGATAGGTTTGCTATCAGTTACTTGGACTTTTTCCATTGAAGATTTTAATATTCTTTCTTTCTTCTGTACATTTAGTGTTTTGATTATTGTGTGGCAGGAGTGTTGTCATCAGAAGCAAGCTTCCTAATCCAATGATGATGTCACTCATAGGCTACAGAACACTCACATCTGTTGCCATGGCAATTTCCATACATTTCCAGCATCTGTGTGGTCTACCTTCATGAGCATGTGATTATGTCACAGCCCAAATAAAAGGCATTCCCCTTCTGAACTTCATTCTCTTCCCCTCTTCATCTCCATCACCCCCTGCTTTGCTCTCCCCCTCCCCCCAATAAACTTCTCCCATGGAACTGTACTGGTCTGGTGTGACCTGTCCAGACAAGCCTTGATTCTGGATTAATCTATTTGGAGTTCTGTAAGCTTCTGGTATGCTTATAGCCACCTCTTTATTTAGGTTAGAGATGTGTTCTGTGATTTTCTTGAAGGTATTTTCTATACCTTTGAACTGGGCAACTTCTCTTTCTTCCATTCCTATTATTCTCAGGTTTTGTCTTTTCATAGATGTTTTATGTTAAGAACTTTTTAGATTTGACATTTTCTTTGACCAATATAGCAATTTCTTCTATTGTATCTTCTAGGCCTGAAATTCTCTCTTCTATCTCTTGTATTCTATTGGTGCTGCTTTTGTTATAGTTCCTGTTCTCTTTCCTAGGTTTTCCAATTTCAGAGTTTCATCTGTTGTGTTTCTTTTATTGCTTCTATTTCCATTTTTAGGTCTTCATTTATTTCCTTCAGCTTTTTTATTGTATTTCCTTAAGGAATTTATTTATTTCCTCTTCAAAAGACTCTAGCATCTTTATAATATGAAATTTAAAGTCACAGTATTGCTTTTCAGGTGTATTAGATATCCAGAGTTTGCTGCAGTAGGAGATCTGGGATTTGATACTGCCATATTACACTGGCTTTTTAAAACAGTTTTCTTGGGCTTGCCTTTAGCTTTCTGGTTGTCTCTGCTGTTGGCATGCCTGGTATTCCCTGGGAGTAGCAGGCCTTTGGGATAGATTGTCCCAATTGGTAGCAGGTCTCACCCTGGGCAGGCAGAGCTATGGGCTGGAGTGTGGAGTACAAACAGCAGGAAGAGTGTGGACTGGAAGAAAGATGGAGCTGCCATAAGACAGGGCAGACCTCAAGGCTGCTGGACTTGCAGTGGAGTGATTGGGGTGTGGAAATCTTACCTGGTTGTCTTGGGTGGCAGCAGGCATCCCTATAGGCAAGCAGATCTGTGGGCTGGGGCGTGGAAAGCTGATTTCATATTGCAGATAGAGGCCCTCTGTATATTTCCATAATACAAAACATCTCAGACTATTAGGCAGCTTCTGTATACTTGCTAAAAGACTTCATTTTATACCTGTGAGGATAATGGAGAAAAAGAAAATTTGTTTTTATTTATGAATTTATTTATTTATGTGTGTGTGTGTGTCTGTGTGTGTGCGTGTGCATGCACATAAGCCATGGTACATGTGCACATGTGTGGAGGTCAGAGGACAACTTGTAAAAGTTAGTTCCTTCATGCCACAAGATGGACTCCAAATCAAATTTAAGTTGTCAAACTAGTAGCAACTATCTATAAGCTCTTATAAATCTTGTCCATACTCACATTTTTAATGGTCCTAATATTGTTCAGAACTTTTCAATCTCTCCAATCTATTAAAATTTATCTATGGATCTATCACTTCCTTTTATTTCTTTTTGAAATTCATGGCAAACTCCTAAGTATACGTTTTCCTTTAAAATTAAATATGTCTAATAATGTACAGCACAGAGCATTCCCATTTGAAAAGAAGAAAGCGACTCACAAAAGGCCAAAAGCAAGGCTGAGATCCATGAGGAAACACTTCACCCTGAAGCTCTACAGTTATCACAGAAGACATCCAGTGGACATCTGCTGCCCTTTGGCTCTAGCTATGCTGCAAACCATACCTTTCATTGTCTGCAGCTCTGTCCAGACGATAACCAATGATTCTGATATCTGACATTTACAGTTTCAACTCCTACCTTCATGTTTTGGCCTCTTGCGGTCTCCCTGACAACAATTTAACTCTTCCACACATTGCCCGAAACTTGCATATTTATACTACCTTTGTGCAAGCTTACGGGAATCCTCTCCTTTATGCCATTCATTCTTGCAATATGGTTACCATGTAGACAATGCTGCCAGTTAGATGTTATTGACTTCCACCTAGACCATAGATTCAGTGCCTTTGATGCTGACCATGAAGAAATCTTCCCCTGATACTTATCTCTAAAAAGAAGGTTCCTTCTGTGGCATTCTAAGTGTAGGCTGTCTCTTTTCAAATGGATTTGTGCTATTACAACTTGCACAACAGGCCTCTGATGGATGAGGTCTTGCCCTTTCTTCATGGACTAATAAGATGAGGCAGAAAACAACTGAGGACTAGGGCTTCTGCTATGGGATAGTGTCTTCTAGACATGGCAGGAAAGCTGGACCCAGAAAACCTCAAAGGTATGACTGCTTAAGCAAGACCCAAATAATGACAATTCCAGTTGACATGATATAATGCATTGGGAGAATGTCATAAAGGCCCTGAACCTAGATAGAGAGCTGTAGGTATTCAGTGGCTGCTGTGAGATGAAGAATCAGCCTTCTCCATGGAAAAGTCCTCTGATGGTTATCTAATCCCTACTGGTCATCCCAAACACATGTGAAACTCACAAGAAACATATATGGTCTCTGTGCATCTGTATGACTATCTATCTTATCTATTTATCTATCTATCTATCTATCTATCTATCTATCTATCTATCTATCTATCTATTTGTGTATTGTGACACCACACAAATGTTCACACACATATATCTGAGTAAGGGATATATATATATATATATATATATATATATATATATATATATATATATTCACAATAATTGAAGAAGTCATGGATTTTAGGAGTGGAGGGACATAGGAGGAGTTGGAATAGAAGACAGGTATTGAAATGAGGTAAACAGTACTCATATACGAAATTCTCAAAATAATATAATCCAGTTAGTATTGACCTTGCTGCTCACATGGGAGAACTTAATAACCAGTCATCACATAAAAGCCAGGTATGGTGGCATTTGATGTAACTCCACTCCTGAGAAGTTAGAAACAGCAAGATTCCAAGGGCTTCTTGGGCAGATAAATTATTATGACCTGTAAACCCCAGGCAAGTGAGTGCTGGAAAAATATGAAATAAAACAAACAAAATAAAATAAAACCAAGATGGATGTCACCTGAGAAGGAATGACATCCAAGGTTGTCCCCTGGCTTCTACATACAGTGCACATACATATATGGACACATAAACACACACAAAGGACTTATTAATTCTTACATATATTTATGACAGATAACCTTATTGTATATAAATTTGGTCATCATTGATGATTATCATAATAAAAATTAAAGTTATCTTAATTTTCAGATCATCAAATGTTTGTATTTACAACTAAGACATGGGGATATATAAGATAAATTTCTATCTCAACTTGAGATAGATTATACCCTTCCTCTAAGGAAATTCTGAAATTTTACTTCCAAAGAATCAATATTCATCAGTTTCTTGCTCTGACTAAGATCAATCAATCACGAGTGAAATTAATATTTGTTTTGAAGCTTGAAAAAATTTAATTGCATGTAAGGGGAAAACTTTATGGCATGTAAGCTATAAACCCAGAAGCTACTTGGAGGGAGAGAAAGGATAAAAGAAGAAAAAAAAAATACCCTTTGAGTTAAACTGGTATGGAGATGTGATGGACAAGCAGCTACAAGGTAGAAGGGGGGCTTTATGGAAAGCTTAATGACGCCCATGGTCCAGAGCATACTCAGGTTTTGCCCAGCATCTCAATGAGGGACAGAGGAGATGACTAAGGGAATTATACAATTAAGGACATAATGTTGTAATCAAACAACCTTCCAAGGTGTTTATAGAAACCCATGTTATACACAGAAAAACTACGTTTGTTAAATCTATAGGTTGATCAAATATTCAACTGTTTCTAATTCAGTTTAAACTTCGGGACACTGGGTACCTCTTTTGCCTATTTTCTATTAAAGATTGCTTAAAGAAGAGCAGAAAAGAAGATATCTTCAATTTTAAATTCATTTTAACATGTCTAGCACATTTCTTCCCACCAATTACTCTCACCTCATTATTTAGACAGGGGTATAAAGATAATTCCTTCGTGACTTCCTCCGGCATTCATACATTATTTTTCTGAAATGCTTCTGGCTTCTGCTAGTGTCAATACCAAATCCCATTCCAAATTACATGCATGGTGAAAGGGATGGAGAAAGATTGCCTGTCTCAATGATTATTTGATCACAGGAGAGATCACAAAAGCTATGTATATGTATACAAGTAACTTTCATGCTTCAAGTGGTTATGTTGTTGATTGCTACAAAGTAACAATAGTTTCAGGTCCCAGAAACAGATACATTACTTGCTTCTGCAAATTTGTCACTGAAAGTTACTTTAATAACTAAATAACCTCAAAGTTACTGAGGCTAGAGAGTTTTGCTCTCCTATTGTTCTAATAAAATTTCTATTTTGTATGGTAAGTATAGGATTATTGTGATAATACTGAAATTCCAATCATTGTTGAAATGCATATTTATTCTAAGTTTTACATGCATGACTCTTTATAGTTATACACACACATATATAATTATTGACATATGACATATATACTCAGTCTTGAGACATCTCTAACAATTTGATAATAATTATCTATAAATATTTATCAACAGTCATTTTATCAACAATTATGTTTTTTTAAAATAATGAATGAAATATATCTGTTGAAAATAGCCATTTCAACCTAGAAGTTAAATATGTTTGGTTTTTGCTTGCCCCAGAACAAAGATCAACATTACCTTGAAGCCTAGCGATGAACTTAGCAGCAGATCACAAAGGTATTGAATATTATTAAAGTGACTTTCTTTTGTTGAGGTACATTTATACGTTCACTTGCTACATATTGCCAAGCCAAAGAGCCAGAAAGTAGAATTGTGCCTACTGATCACCCTCATGCTGGTAAAACTTTACATCCTCCTTGACAGAAGGAACATTCTCATTCAGATTCCAGATATAAATCATTATAGAAGGCATAAAGGAGTCTTGTGTCCAGTGCCAGAAAATTGTTGTGGCCTGGGGAAAATTATTATGGCTGGCTTCCCAGAATATCCACACAGATCATAGGAGGTCATCATTACCGGCAACAACAACAGATAGAACAAATCTCTCCTGTTGAAATTGTACTTTATTGGGCAACAAGTCCTAACTTTTTCAAGATCTCTATAGCAGTATCTTAGCCCCACATACTTTAGTTTACAGGTTGTTAGGATTCTTATTTATAGCATACATATTTCTTTCATAAATATTAATGATGTAAAAATTTTGATTTCAGTGATAAATTGGGATGAGGACATGAGTTTGAGAATCATTCTCTCAATGGAGTAGTAATCTTAGTGAAGAGGTTCAGCTAACGTAATAGAGGGTTTGATAATTTTATACATCTCTAGCTTAAATTGATTAGAGCCATTTAATCTGCCTTCTTCCCCTTATTAATTAGTCTATGCCTTCATTATAAAACAGAATGAGGCTGTATAAAAGGGAAAGGGAAGCACTGCTTTTAAGAATTCAATCACAAGATTGACTCAGAAGATCATGGAGTCTGGAAAGTCCTGAGATGTTGGGGATGAACAGGCTGTGGGTATAGGAATGGAGCTGGCATCAGAGCAGTCCAAAGATGGGTAGATTTGAGAACAAGGTCTGAAAGCCAGTGTTCCTCTTTTTAGGCAGCCTGGCAGAAGGACTCACTGGATCCCAGGGTAAGGCTTTCCATCTATCTAGGTACTTAACTCACTGGTTAAGCTCATTCACATTATACAAGAAAATATCCATCATTCAGTGAACAGACTTCATCCTCAAGGAAATGAATGAGATTTGAATATTATTTAAAAATACCATCACAAAACACATACAATAATATTTGATCAATGCACCTGGTAGCCTAATCATACTGATACATACATGCCCATATTTTTGAGTTCCTTTCTATAAAACAACTCAACAATTTTACATAATTTCTATAATTTCAAACCTTCAGTATTCTGGCTTTCCAAACTAGTTTGTCAGATAAGTTGGACAAATAATGTTTAAAACTACTAAGTATTATCTATGAATTTAGTAGACTACAGCAACCCAACGTACTCCTGAAGTGCAGTCCTTGTCCCCACAAACACAGAAACATCATGTCTCCTTACATGGGAAGCAGGTCTCTGGCCTTCACCTTGCGTTACTTATCACAGAACCCAGCCCAGTTTCTTGAGCTAGCTCAAAGTTTTGATAGTACTTTCCCAGTCAGAATACTGGTAATCCAGGAAATCTGGGCCCTCTGTTCCTCCCACCTCTGCAGCCTCTCAGTTTGGATGCTGGAGAAACATAGAGACTGATACATGAGTGAGGGAAAAATCTTCTAGAGGCCTGTTTTTCCTGTTTAAGCTACATGATACTTCTCAGTTACAAGTTGATATGTTCCTACTGACAGAGCTTTGCTCACATCAGAATCATGTGCTCTCTCTCTCTCTCTCTCTCTCTCTCTCTCTCTCTCTCTCTCTCTCTCTCTCTCTCTTCTCAACCTTCCTAATGCCAGACCTTTAATATAGTTTCTCATGTTGCAGTGATCCCCGGACATAATATTATTTTAGGTTCTACTTCATTTTCTGTAATTTTGCTACTGTTCTGAACTTAAATGTAAATATTTGAGTTTTCCCGTGGTCTCATGAAACCCTAAAATGGTCACAACCCACAAAGAACCACTGTTTAAAAAGCAACCTGCAAGCTAGAAGTGCTGCAAGAGAGTTGGTTGATGGAGAGAGAGAGAGACAGAGAGGAAGGAAAGGAGGGCGGGAGGGAAGAAGAGGGGGAGAGAAGACAAAGTAGTAAAGAGAAAGACAGAGAGAAAATGAAAGAGAGAGGAAAGAGAAGGGAAAAGAAAGAGGAAGGCAGGGGACTGAAGAGCAGGTGGAGAGGGAGAAAGAGGTCTTATACTCAGATCATTGGCTAAGTTTAGCCCTGGCCTGCAGGAGTGGTTCTCTCCTACCACCTAACGGTTTGGAGATTCATCTCTAGTCATCAGTCTTAGAGATAAGCATCTTTACCTACTGAGCCACATTATGGAACCCTGAGTAAACATTCTTTAAGAAGAAATAAATCAAGTTTTCTTCCTTTCAGTGAGAAAAAAAAGAAATTAGAATAATTGATTCTGATGCTGCTGCAAATTTTATTAAAGGCAACACTTTATCACAATGTGTTTAAATACTTTTTCATAGATATTTACTAAGTTTTATTTCAAAGTCATAATTAAGTTGGCTCCTGTCAATTTGCTCTGTTGTCAAAATATTAACAGATCCCTTAGGGCCATATTTTCAGTACTAAATATAATTTAGTAAGTTTCACTTGAGGTTCTTTTACATAAGGATCCTAAATAATTTTCCTAAGAGTAGATATTCTTAGTCCTTTATGTCTGGAAGAGGTTTTATTCATGTGAATCCTCACCAGTGAGATCAGAGATGAAGAGTTCAAAAGATATAATTTATAAGGGAAAAAATTACGTGTGAATCAAGACACAGGACTGAGTGTCAGCCTGGCCTCTTTGCAGGTGCCTACATGAAGTGTCCATGCACAAATGAACAGCTTTCTCCTATGGCCACGCTCTAACGTTTTGTACCTATCTTCATTCTGCTAGTCTGGTGATTTGTCCCCACGTTTTCTTGCTTTGAGCCAAGTGCACATTATCCTTCTGATTCTATTTCTCAGAACAAATCACTGAAGCAAAGGTCAGCCTGGCTTAAGTTGTGTGAATTGCTAATCTATTTGACACTTTATTGTATTCATATATTGGAAACTCACTGACTTTACAGAAACAAATTCACAAGAAAAATATAACAAGAAGGGCATGTCTATTTGTCATCAGATAAAGACTCGGGACGAGTTGGACAAACTGTATCTTTTAGTTAAAATTGACAGGAAGGGTTTGTTGCACAGAAACTCAGTTGATGGTTTCCACACTGTTCCAGCTGCTGTCATATGAGGTTTTGCTGTGGTTCTGAATTAGTCAATTCACCTTGAGGAGATGTGGACTTTGGTCTGTTCACTTTTGTAGGACAACAAAAAGCTAAAGAAGTTTCCTTAACATGACTTTAGTAATCCCATCTGCTGAAGTCTAAGAGGGACATCCACTTGGGCAACGGGATGACACAGATCAGTGCCGAGGTCAAGAAAATTCTCCTGACTCTATGGCGAATACATCTACATCTCCTTCCTAAATATTGTTTGATGCCCCTTTTCACATAAAAAGAAGTGAGTTATTAACACACATATGTGCCATAGATCTGGGTTTTCCAGTCCACTTGTACTGGCTAATTTTGTGTCAACTTGACACAGCTGAAGTTATCACAGAACAGGAGCTTTAGTTGAGGAAATGCCTA
>NC_034607.1:47805988-47828239 GCF_900095145.1 Mus pahari
CTGCAGTTTGGAAATGTAAGCCAAATAAATCCTTTCCTCCCCAACTTGCTTCTTGGTCATGATGTTGTACAGGAATAGAAACCCTGACTAAGACACCACTCTTTCAAATCAGCTCTTCCTTTATCCAGACATTTCTCTGGATTTTCCTTATCCAGACATATCTCTGGATTTTCCTTATCCAGACATATCTCTGGATTTTCTCACCTTGCACAGGTATAAAGCATTAGATTTTGCAATTTGTGTATATGCTTTTTTTTTTTTTTTTAGAATTGGCATCTAGAAATTCTAACAAAGCAATCTTTTATTTCCTCTCAACTATTGTTCATTTAAATCTAAATCAAAATAACTCTGTGTGTCTGTTGACTACCATACTGAGCAGAGTGGGTCTAAACAGATGTTTTTACATATCTTTTCTAGAGAACTCCAAATTTATAATTTATTTATAATCTTGGGGTCTATCCTGGAGCTGTCCAATGATTACAATCAACTGGAATCTGAAGAAGAGGAAGAAGGGAAATAAATTTTAAAAGCTTCCCTCATCTTCTATGTTGTCAAGATGATCATAGAGGATCTTATATATATATATATATATATATTAATGGGGCAACATAGGTACAAAGACTACTCATTGTCTTTCTAAATTTATCTTTGATTGTGTACCTTTCCTGTGACATTTAATGATGAAAATATGTTGTACAATGGTGAAGGAATATTTTATCTTTACTATAAATGAGAAAATCAATTTAACAGATTCCCCTTTGCAATGAGGAGAGTCAATAATACTGTCTAAACATTTACATTCATCTGGTAATATTTGGAGAATATTTATACTGTGATAGATACTATCAAGGCTCTTTGAGACTAGCATTAAAGTGAGAAATTTAAAGATTATGTATCTAACTATCTTCATGTCTGTCTTTCTCTGTTAAGTAATGACAATTGCAACTCTTAGTGAGATCTCTGTGCCTTCCTTCAAATTAAGTTTTCACATGTCAATAGAACATGGGGTGCTCATTATCTTCTACTGAAAAATGCAATAATTAATAAATGTGAATAAGTAATCGAAATGATCAGAGCCATCTTTGGTCTTTCTGAAGGTACTATAGTATAAGATGAAACACAAAGAGTAAGGATTCTATAATTATGATTCTTAATTGAAAAGGATTTTATTTTACTTTATTTTATGAGAATGCAAAATAAAGTTAATAACTTAGATGAATAAATACATTTTAATTCCCATGATCTAGAAATTCAGTGTATAAGACATATACCTAAATTCTAATCATATGCAACAAGAAAGCAATCAGCATAGAAGAACCTATATACTATATTTTCATGTAGGATTTATGTACTCACTTGGATTAGTTATAAAAGAACTTAGCAACAGATAGAATGGTTGACAACTTCCTTAACTGCCCATGCTCAACTCTGAGCTATTTTTCATTTTATTTCCTAAATTCTTTGTTTTTATTTTTTTTTTACTTATTTACATCTCAAATGTTGCCCCCCTTCTCCACCCTCCCAGATTTCTTCACCCCATCTCCCCTCCCCTTTGTCTCTGAGTGGGTGCCACCCTCATCACCTCAGACCCCCCTTCACTGGAACATCTATATTCTATAGGATTAGGCACATCCTCTCCCACAGAGGTCAGACAAGGAAATTATCTGCTACATTGTGCCTATGTGCTGGGGGCATCAGACCCGCCCGTGTTAGGAAATAAAATGAAAAAATATCACAGAGTTGAGGATTGACAGTTAAAGAAAGAAGTGCAATAGTCAAACATTCTACCTGCTGCTACATTCTTTCATGATGAATCCACTAATCTTTGGTTGGTGACTTAGTTTCTGGAAGATCTCAGGGCTCTGAGTTAGTTGATAATGTTGGCCTTCCTATTGGATTGGCATTTTCAGTTCTCTCAATGCTGTCCCTAACAGTTCGATAGGGGTCCCTGACTTCAATCCAATGGTTGGATGTTAGTATCTGCATCTCTCTCAGTCAGCTACAAGTAGTGCCTCTCAAAGGTAAGCCATGCTAGACTCCTATCTGCAAGTATACCATAGCATCAGTGATAGTGTCAGGATTTTGTGTCCACCCATGGGATGGAACCCAAGTTGGGCCTATCACCCGTCAGCTATTCCTCCAGTCTCTGCTCCATTTTTCTCACTGCATTTCTTTTTGGCATGAAAAATTCTGGGTCAAAATTTGGAAGGTGGGTTGTTGTCCTCATCCCTCAACTGGTGGCCCTGTTGATCTACTGAAGGTGATCTCATTAGGTTCCATGTGCCCACTATTGGGCATTTTGCCCAAGGTCACTCCTTTTGAGTCCTGGGAGTCTCTCACATACTAGGTCTCTGGGACTTTCTAGAGGTCCCCCTATTCCTCACTCCAGGCAGCCACATTTTTTTCATTCATTCTCCTGACCCTCTGGGCTTCTCTCCTGTCTCCTCCCATTCCTAATCCTGCCTCTTCCTTTTCCCACTTCCCCTCTTCCACTAATATTCCCCCCCTGCCTCCTGTAATTATTTTGTTTTCCCTTTTAAGTAGGATTGAAGCATCTTCACTTGGCCCTTCTTTCTTGCTTAACTTCTTAGGGTTTGTGGGGTATATTGTGGGTATTCTATACTTTTTGACTAATATCCACTTATCAGTGAGTACATACCATGCATGTCTTTTTGGGTCTTGGTTACCTCACCAAGGATAATATTTTCTTTTTTTAATATTCTATTAGATATTTTCTTCATTTACATTTCAATGCTATCCTGAAAGATCCCTATACCTTCCCCCCTCCCTGCTCCCCAATCCACCCATTCCCACTTCCTGGACCTGGCATTCCCCTGTACTGGAGCATATAATCTTCAAAAGAACAAGGGCCTCTCCTCCCATTGATGGCCGACTAGGCCATCCTCTGCTACATATGCAACTAGAGACACAAGTGGTATAGCTGGGTCTTCTGGTAGAACTATTTCCAATTTTCTGAGGAACCACCAGATTGATTTCCAGAGTGACTGTATAAGTTTGCATCCCTACCAGCTATGGGGGAGTGTACCCCTTTCTCCACATCTTCGCCAGCATGTGCTGTCACTTGAGGTTTTTTTTATCTTAGCCTTTCTGATTGTTGTAAGGTCATTTGAATTTGCAGGTATCCGATGACTATGGATGTTAAACATTTCTAAGAGGGTACTGTTCCTCCAGTGTCTCATTGTGAATCTTTTCATAATAGCATCTCAGATAATTTGTTCACTCTCTTAATTTATTCAGTAGTTCAAAGGATGTTGGTTTCCTCAGAATAACAAGCCTTTTTAGTATCAGTGTGTATATTTTTCCAGAAATATTTACATTAGGTTCCTTTAATCATCAGAAGCTGTGCTAGTCCAAAAGCATACATCATTAATATTAACTGACCAACATTTGAAGTCTTTCCTGATGCTCCTTGGATCTCAAGGGTAGGCAATTATTCACCTTCCTGTAGCAAGCTGTAGAGAAGTGTTTGGAACATTCCTATTTCTATTGAGCTCTAATTACTAGAACAGGACTGTCAATTATTTTAGTACTTTGGTTTTTCTGTCTGAATTGAGAATCTTTTCTGAAGTCAGTTTCCCAGAGCATTGTTCTGGTTAATTTGCCAATGCAGTAAGTTATTGCTTCACAGGCTTTCATTAGTAACCTGGGAAATCCTCACCCTTCCTACAAAGTACTTAAATTCATAAACAGCCAATCATAGCCTGTTAAGACCTCAAGATTTGTCTTTGGCTAGTTTAATTACAGGCTTCATTCAACAATAATTGTTAATATCTTTTTGATAAATTCAGATTTTACCATTCTGTAGACACATTGCCTCTGATTCCTTGAAAATTCTGTAACTTATACCCAAGGAATGCTTTTGCATGCCTTGTTCTTATATTCTCTGGGACTTTTGCACATTATTCTAGATGCACATATTACACTTACTCAGTTAAAGACTGGACTTTCTAGTTTTCTTTATCTTTATAATTTGTTAGCCTATTTGGAAAACTGTCTTAAATACATAAACCTGAAATACTTACCTATCAACACCATTTGACACCATTTGAGACCTGGGAGAATAGAGCCAATAAACACGGCAGATTAAAGTCTCATGCAACAGTCAACATTATCTAGAGCATCAGACAGTTTGTGCTGAGAGTTAAAAAATCATGTGAGTAAATTGTGCAATTATAAATACAAGTCACATGTGGCATAAATGTTTCTTCATAGAGTAATATAAAGAAATAACAATAGCCAATTATAAAGAATAATCCAAAGTAAACTCACTTCTATTCGTTGTACCTGGGAGGAACACTAAGTCATTTCTGAACAGTTCCGTTTTGAAGAAACCTAGGTCACATGACTCTTGTCTTGTTTACTTAGAGGTTTGTTTTTTTTTTTTCATACACACTCAGAATTTTTCCCACAGACCTCTGTTCTAAGACTATATTCTGACAATCACTGCAATATTGTATTCAGTAGTGACAAATTAATTAACATATCGTCTTATTTCCAATTTTACCAACCTTGTGGTTAATTTATTAATACACAATGCTATCTATTCTTTCATTTATTTATTCTCTGCCTTGTCATAGATTATTGCTTCATGAATTAAAATAATATTGCATATGATGAAGTTTCTAATCTCTTGTTCCTCCTCATCGTATCTTCTTATACAAACTGGGTCTTTCTACATCATCGTTTACTCTTCCTCGCCTCCTCTAGAGTTTAACATAAATTATTTCTTTCTTCAGAAATACAGTTTTCTTTGCTTAATATTTTTCAAGTCAACCTGCTCTCTGCACCATTCCCTGATTTGTAGCATAATTATAATTCAGTTGGGAGTTGTCCCATAAGCCTTGTTAAAGACCTTTAAAATGCTAAGGAATACAGGATTAAGGGCTAAAGTTAATCACAAGGGGAAAAGAACCAGACCTTAGCACTTGCTTCACTCATTCACCTTACCTTTAGCTGTTGTTGTGGCCATGTAGAGAATACTTTGGATGACAGGGGACTCTATATCAGGTCTTTTTCACAGGGTTGCATAGGAACAATTCATCACAAAATTATTTCTACAGGAAACTGTGGTAGAGAATGCACTATGCCATGTGTTAGAAAGTATAGAATTGGCAAACAAAGAAGATACATTTCAATGAAGGATGATTTCCTTTGCGTTTCCACGATGCCCTGGTGGTTTGCGATTCTTAAACCTTTTGAAAGCAAGTCTCCAAGAAGTGGAGTACAACTAACAATCTTATTTCACTAAGTTAGTCATACAAATCTCTCTCTTGGTCAGAAGAATTCTCCAGCTAAATAAATTCTAGTGGGAGCTAAGGTGTCAGGGAGTCCCGCACTCCAAATCCAGACTTCAAAGGAATTTTTCTGGTGTTGCTAAACAAACCTCCCTTTAAAAGACTGAAACTCATATCAAAATTATTTTATTATTGCATTTCAAGTTTAAACACACTGGTGGAGTTAGAAATTCAGGAGTGTCAGGCCTTCAAGGATAGGACATGAGGATGTCCTCTGGACAAACACACATTTAGTATCTAGCCTCTTTTTTCGCTCTGGCTTTGATTTTTCAATCAGCATTTGAGTTTTGTGGCTACTTGGCATTTTTAGGATGTGTAATGTTTGTATGCATGCAAAGTTAGGTGGTTCACTGCTCACAGCCAAGAATGTGCCTGCATAGCTGAGTGATATTGCTCCATCTACTCTATTTATCAGTCTTGGGCACATCATTTGGGCATTCAGTACACTGCTGATGATACTTTTATTTTTCTGAAAGAAACAGACAAAAATACAAGTCTCTATCAAAGGTACTGCGGGTACTTACTTCACATTTGAAAAAAATTTTTCTGAAGATAAAAACATAAATTAATATCTGGCCATGTTAGAGAATGTCATAATCCAGATAATATGGACATGTAGTTTCAATGTGGACAGTGTAAAATCCTGTGGTAGAACCATCTGAGGCAGCATTCTGACATTACAATGTTACATAACAGATGATTCTATTATCCTGTCCTGTGAAGTCAAGACATTTATTTCATTATATATCAGTGAATGACTTAAATATGGTCAGGACAACAAAGCAGGCAAAAAGTCTCTCTCAAACTGAAATCATGTATAGGAAAAAGTATGTCCCTAGGATACAATGCAGATTAATACAGTTAACGCTGAGGTAATAAATTAGTTAAAAATGAGGCATTAAAGTATGACTCTATTTTAGGCAGACGTAGTGAATAAGTACCTCCCATGTAGAAGTATTTTCCTGAATAGGTTTTCAACATTTAAAAAAAAAAAAAAAATAGAAGTTTCCTTTGAAACATCATGTTAGCAAATGCTCTAGAAAGTTTTTGAGAGATGGTCATGGATCAAATAGTAAACTATCTTTTTTAACTGCAGTTTCAAAATCTGGATTTGGAAATGGAAAGTACAAGGGCAGGAGCCAGACTGCATCATTAAGATATAAAGCAGGGAAGAAATTCCCCCAACATCACAAAGCATATGCTTTCTTATGTCTTTAAAAGTGATTCCTGAAGAATTTCTCAACAATGGATATGTGTTTATATTTAACTATGTTTTTCATATATATTGTTCTTCATAAATATATTTATTTATATATATTGTGAAAGAGATTAATTAATACATCCTATAAAATCTTTTTTATTTTCTTTAAAATGTTTGATATTGTTAACTACCTTTCTATATTCAGTGAATTTATTCTCTTTCCCATTACCTTCTCTTGTTCCCTCTCCATTCCTGCTAATTGACCCCTTATTTTCAGTCAACTCTATGCTGACTTTCTTGTTGTTCTTTTAGTAGCTCTCTTGTGTAGGAGATTACAGGTGTCACTGTCATTTCCTATCCAGAAGACAGCCCTTTATAGTACTACTTCTAATTCTCTGGCTCCCATAGACCTACTTCTTCCCACACAACAACATTCCATCACACTTGGGATGAGAGAGATGACTGTCTCTTCTTTAGTTCTCATTTCAGCTATAGGAAGGTGACTTTTGACTAGGCTACTGAAAATTTACATTATAGATAAATGGCATATAGAAAATTGGATAGTCACATGTAAAAAAATGAAACCAGATACCTTTTGCTCTACAAATACTAGCTTCTCACAGACCAAAGACTTTAATGTAAGACCTGAAACTCTGACAATGCTGGAGGAGAAAAATATATAAACAGATCATGGTAGGGCTTTTTCAGAAAATGATCTGCTGAAAATATCAGACTGCTAATAAATACATTTGATTTCATAAAATTTAAAAAAGCTACACAAAGCAGACAATTGAATGAAGGGAGAGCATACAGAATGAGATTCTTGTTAATTTGTCAGGAGAAAGAAGATCAATATTTAGAATATGAAAAGGACTAAAAGTAGAACCCCAATAATAATAAGTCAAAATACCCATTCCATAAATGGATTAGTGAACAGGCATTTCTCAAGGATTACATACAGAAGTCAAGCTAACATCAAAAACTGTTCCAAATCACTAGCCCTCAAAGAAATACAGATTAAAATTTCACTGAAATTCTATCTCATCAGAACATCAGCCACTATAAAAACAACAAATGCTGCAGAAAATGCAGAGAAAGCAGGACTGTGAAATGTTGCCGGTGAGAATGTGTATTCATTTCAGCAAAATGGACATGGCTGGTGTTAAATCAGAAAAGTTAGATCAACCTCAGAAAGATGAATGCCATGCTTCCTCTCTCACGTACAAAGTCTAGATTTTATACAGGTATGGAAAATGAAGTACGTGTGACATGAAATTTGGAAGAAAACTGTCTGGGGAATGAACAGGACTGATGGATGGAGTAGAACAGAGGGCATGGAGATGTGGAAGAAAATGTGATCAAAGTGCATTGTATACTTGATAAAATGGTATATGACGTCTAGTACCTTTTAACAGCAATACACACCAAGGAAAGATAATTAACTTCTGTTTCTCAGTTGCTGCATCTGTGAAGTAGATCAATGTTACCACAAGAAAAATCAACTGAGTTAATATAGAAAATGTGTTTTTTTTTTATACATGTATTAAGACTGCATTGTGGAATCTTTTGCAGTTCTGTGGCACACAACCTATGTGACCTGTGTGACTAAATGTGTCTTGTTGACTTGGGGCCCATTATCTGACTGTTAGCTATTATTTCAATTTTGAAAGGTGTGAAGAAGAATTAAAGAGTTTAAGTAAATTTCTGATAGTCTTGCAACTATTGAATGAGAAATTAGATTTCAATTTGTATGGATAATAATAAATCATTGCCTCCCTTTGCAATGAAGTGCATAAATTTGGCATAATAATACATGGCCTAGGTTTGACCTTTGTCATGAAAATAAATTCTAATGATGAAATTCATGGTAAATGTCCGTCTGTCTTCTATACAAAGAATGGAGAGGAAAATCTTAAAACCAAAATAAATATGGTGAACGGTAGGCTTAATGTGAAATAAGCAAAGGCTTTGAGGGCACATTTAACACCATTGCTATTCTACAGGGTGTTAAATTGTGTCGGGTGACAATATTTACAATTCATGTAGTTTTAGAACTGGAAGGTGAGAACTTTTTCTTGCCAGTTTTTCCATTAGCTTCCTTGGTTGTAAGTTGCTTATATTTTGTTATATGCTTATATCTTTGAGTTCATTGACATCGATACCATCTCAAAGTTTTCAAAAGTATTAGATTTTTGAAGTTTTTCTTATAACATTTATAACATAACACTCTAAATGCCATTCTTGCTGACATTTAGCTTTTTTGTTTTGTTTTGTTTTGTTTGTTTGTTTACTAATTGAGAAGAGAGAGGGGGAAGCCAGGGAGATGGAGAGGTAGAGATTGGGAAGGAAGGGAAAGAGAGGAAGGAGAGAGGAAGCAAGAGAGAGACTCATTTCGTTTTCCCTTTTTAGCTGGGAGTTAGTTCTAGCCCAGGATATAAGCATTGACAAGGTTGAGACAGAAGTATAACCAGATGGGGTATTTAAACCAACCTGATTTATAGATATACACTATAGGCACTGTTCTTGTACCCGAATAATCTAATACACAATAAAATATTGTCTTATCACATGCAAGCCATGAACCTATGTAAAAAAATTTTCCATACTTACAGGTCGGAGTGCAACTGGCCATTTTCTAACACTAGTGATTTAAAGACTGTCTCCGACTTTTAAGGTTCTCTTTCCTTAGTTACTAGTGACCTAAAAAGTCATTTTACAGCAGGAGTCAACTCAGTAGGTGAGTGTTTAATTATTTCTCCTCTGAGCTTCACCTCCTGAAGAGCTTGTAATGAGGAGTGCACCATCTCAGTCAGGCCACAGAAGTAAGAGAATCAGAAAAGAACTCTTGGATAATCTAATCAATGGAAGGTTCTGGAGACCTGACCTCACCAACGCGTTCAAAGTATCACTATGGAGAGACACAAAAGGAAGTCATTTCTTAAAAAAAAAAAAAAAAAAATACTTAATAATTTTGTTTACATTTCAAATGTTGGTAGTAGGATTTTTTTTTTTTTAATTTCCTCAATTTCTGTTGATATGTCGCCCTTTTCTTTTCCTATTTAGTAAATTTGTACACTGTCTCTGTGACCTTTAGTTAGTTTGGCTAAGGGTTTATCTATCTTTTTTATTTTCTTAAAGAAGCAGGTCTTAATTTTTTTTGATTCTTTGTATTGTTCTCTTTGTTTCTAATTGGTTGATTTCAGCTCTGAGTTTATTTCCTGCTTTATAATCCTCTCGAGTGTGTTTGCTTCTTTTTAGTCTAGAACTTTCAGATGGACTGTTAAGTTTCTAGTGTAGGATCTCTCTAATTTCTTTATTAAGGTACCCAGTATTATGAATTTTTCTCTTAGCTCTCCCTTCACTATGTCCCATAAGTTTGGGTATGCTATGCCTTCATTTTTGTTAAATTCCAAAAAACCTTTAATTTCTTTTTTTTAAATTTTTTTCCTGAACAAATTATCATTGAGTAGAGAATTATTCAGTTTCCATGAGTATGTGAGCTTTCTGTTGTTTTTGTTGTTATTGAAGAGCAGCCTTACTCCATGGTGATCTGATAGATGCATGGGATTATTTCAGTCTTCTTGTGTCTGTTGAGGGCTGTTTTGTGCCGATTATTTGGAGAATGTACTGAGGTGCTTAGAAGTAGTTATATTCTTTTGTTTTAGTGTGAAATGTTCTATAAATATCTGTTAAATCCATTTGGTTCATAACTTCGGTTAGTTTCACTCTGTCTCTGTTTAGTTTCTGTTTCCATGATCTGTCCATTGCTGAGATTGGGGTGTTGAAGTCTTCCACTTTTATTGGGTGAAGTTCAATGTGTGTTATGAACTTTAATAATGTTTCTTTTCCAAATATCACTGCCCTTGCTTTGGGGCCATAGATGTTCAGAAGTGAGAGTTCATCTTGGTGGATTTTTTTCTTTGATGAGTATGAAGTGTCTTTCCCAATCTCTTTTTTTTTTTTTTTTTATAACTTTTGGTTGAAAATCTATTTTATTGAATATTAGAAAGGCTATTCCAACTTGTTTCATGTGACCATTTGCTTGGAAATTTTTCTAGCCTTTAAGTCTGAGGTAATGTCTGTCTTTGTCACTGATATGTTTTTCCTAAATGCAATAAAATACTGGGAACTGTTTAGAAATGCAGACTGTAAGCTTATGTCTTTTTATTGGAGAATTAAGTCCATTGATATTGAGAGATATTAAAGACCAGTGATTGCTGTTTCCTATTAGATTTGTTGTAGGAGGTGGTATTGTATTTGTGTGGTTCTCTTCTTTTGGGATTGTAGTTAGATAATTAATTTCTTGGTCCCTGAAGAATTGATTCTTAGGAAAGAAAGCACTCCTACCTATTGAGAGAGAGAGAGAGAGAGAGAGAGAGAGAGAGAGAGAGAGAGAGAGAGAGAGAGAGAGAGAGAGAGAGAGAGAGAGAGAGAGAGAGAGAGAGAGAGAGAGGCTCTTTTTAAACAGACAGTTTTCAATTGATGATAAGTAAAGATGGAGCAGAAAAGGCTCTCTTTTGTCTCTGCCTGATTTCTCTGTTATTTCTTGTTTATATTCTTTCAGTTGTGTTTGCATTGTTATTTGACATTTGTCATTCTCTTGAATTGGCTTTGATAGCTAATTACAGAGACTATTCAATTGTTTGAAGTCCATCTTACAATAGATAACACCAGCTGCATTTCTATTGTTCCAAGGTTTTGTATTCATCTCTTGACCCATCAGTTAGAATGTGATAGAGAATTATGTAATTAAGACACACTGGCTTTCCTAGCTGTGACATTTGAAGTAATACAGTCTGCAGATGTAACTGACTCAAACACTACATCCTGCCTTGCTGTGGTGAGATCAGTTTTATGGGCTGCCTTAGCTCCCAGGGAAAGAGAACAGCCAATTGGATACAATGCTAATAGAGAAATTTCCCTTTGTGTAAGTCCTATGCCCCATTCAAATAGCCACATTATTCTGTTGTTTCCTGCTGATACCCTGGAGCTTCTATTCTCTTTTTTCCATTGGCCTTTTTTTTTAAAATTATGTGCTACAATTTCCAAATGAGGCTAATGTGCATCTATTTTTTCTCCTTAATGTGTACTTCACTGGAAGTGAGTAACTCCAAACACTGAAGTGTCAAGTTCTTTGAGAAAAGATTAGTGAGTTATATAATAGCTTCTGAACTGAATATTTTCAACAAACATTAAATATCCAAACATGCATGTATTCTTATAGATATATCTTTATAGCTGCTTAATTAAAATGACTTCATAACAATGGTAAAACAGATTTTTTTCACAAAGAAGGAAATGATATTTGTGTCAAATGCATGTAGACACACTGTATAATTTAGTTTTCATTGGTAAAATTTATTTTTTCATTGATGTTTTTAAGTGCTATTGAATTATATTAAATCTGGAAAATATTAAGAAAACCATAATTTATTCAATTTATTCATTATTTCACTAGTAATAATTATGTCAGCACATACAATTTTCTTAATATGAAAACTCTTAGGAGACATCAATGGATTCCATATAGCATGTGTCTTAGGGCTTCCTTTGCTATGAAGAGACAACATGACTAAGCCAACTCTTATAAAGGATAACATTTAATTGGGACTGGCTTAAAGGTCTCAAGGGTCAGTCCATTATCAAGGCAGGAAGCATTTCAGCATCCAGGCAGGCATGGTGCTGGAAGGGCTGAGAGTTTTACATCTTGATCTGAAGGCAGCCAGAAGACTGTCTGGAATACAGCTATATGCATAAATTATTAAGAGAAAATGTACCGGGGAAAAATTCCTGAATAGAACAGCAATGGCTTGTGCTGTAAGATCGAGAATTGACAAATGTGACCTCATAAAATTGCAAAGTTTCTGTAAGGGAAAAGACACTGTCAATAAGACAAAAAGGTCACTAACAGATTGGGAAAGGATCTTTACCTAAATCAGATAAGTAACTAATATCCAATATATATAAAGAACTCAAAAAGATGGACTCCAGAAAACCAAATAACCCCATTAAAAAATGGGGCACAGAGCTAAACTAAGAATTCTCAACTGGGGAATATCGAATGCTTGAGAAACACCTGAAACAATGTTCAACATCCTTAATCATCAGGGAATTGCAAATCAAAACAACTCTGAGATTCCACCTCATACCAGTCAGAATGGCCAAGTTTAAAAATTTAGGTGACAGATCTGCTTGTGGACGTTGTACATCGTGGTGCGCACTAGGCTCCGCACCACGATGTACAACGTCCACAAGCAGTGGAAAACAGAAGAAAATCAAGAAGGATGACCATTTGTGGATACTTCATTCCTCCTTAGAATAAGGAACATAACTCTCATGAAAGGTTATAGGTACAGAGACAAAATTTAGAGCTAAGATGAAAGGATGGACTATCCAGAGAGTACCCCATTCGGGAGTCCATCCCATCATCAGCCACCAAACCTAGATACTAATGCTCATGCCAGCAAGATACTGCTGAAGGGACCCTGATATTGCGGCCTCTTGTGAGGCTATGCCAGTGCCTGGTAAACACCGAAATGGATGCTCACAGCCAGCTACTGGATGGAATACAGGACCCCCAATAGAGGAACTAGAGAAAGTACCCAAGGAGCTGAAGGGGGCTGCAACCCTGTAGGTGGAACAACAACAGGAACTAACCAGTACCCCCTGGGTTTGTGTTTCTAGCTGCATATGTAGCAGAAGATGGCCTAATCAGCCATCAGTGGGAATAGAGGCTCCTTGGTCTTCCAAACTCTATATGACCTAGCACAAGGCAAGGCCTGGGCCAAGTAGTAGGAGTGGGTGGGTAGGGGAACAGAGGTGGGGGGAGGGGTATGGGAAACTTTCAGGATAGCATTTGAAATGTAAATAAAGAAAATAATAATAATAAAAAAGAAAACAATGAATTTATGAATTTCCTCAGCAAATGCATGATGGATCTGGAGGGTATCATCCTGAGAGTTAACCCAATCACAAAAGAACTCACATGATATGCACTCACTGATAAGTGAATATTAGCCCTGAAACCTAGAATACCAAAGATACAATTTGTAAAACACATGAAACTCAAGAAGAACAAAGACCAAAATGTGAACACTTCGCCCCTTAGGATTGGGAACAAAACACCCATGGAAGGAGTTACAGAGACAAAGTTTGGAGCTGAGATGAAAGGATGGACCATTCAGAAACTGTCCCACCCAGGAGTCCATCCCATAATCAGCCACCAAACCCAGACACTATTGCATATGCCAGCAAGATTTTGATGAAAGGACCCCATATTGTTGTCTCTTGTGAGGCTATGCCAGTGCCTGGCAAACACAGAAGTGGATGCTCACAGTCAGATATTGGATGGAATACAGGACCCCCAATAGAGGAGCTAGAGAAAGTACCCAAGGAGATGAAGGGGTCTGCAACCCTGTAGGTGGAACAATAGGAACTAACCAGTACCCCCAGAGCTTGTGTCTCTAGCTGCATATGTAGCAGAAGATGGATGGCCTTTCTGGCCATCATTGTGAAGAGAGAGAGGCCCCTTGGCCTTGCAATCCTTATATGCCCCAGTACAGGGGAACACCAGGGGCAAGAAGTGGGAGTGGGTTGTTAGGGGAGTGGGTGGGGGAGTGTATAGGGGACTTTGGGGATAGCATTTGAAATGTAAATGAAGTAAATACCTAACAAAAATTGAAAAAAGAAAAGAAAAGAAAATGTAGGTAAGATGTTTAGATAAAAGAACGGCTTCCGGAGTTGAGAGGGTAAGCCATTTGTAATGCTTGCTGAAATAAGAAGACTACATCTTAACCTAACAGATATTTTGCCTTCCTCGGAGTGACAAATTCTTACAACAATTAGAAAGTCAGCAATGAAAATTGAGGACCAGAAAAACATAATTAAAAAAAAAAAAAAACTTTGGTTACATGTTACACAAATTAAAAGGACAGATTCCAAGAAAGAAAGAAAAACTACAAAAGACTCAGCAATATCTTGAGGAGGAAGCATCTTGTGTTCCAAATAGTGCTCAAGATGCACACCTGGGAAATTAAATTAGACCTGAAATCCAGTCCACTGTTTGGTTTCTTCATATTCTGAGAGGTGAATTATCTTTAAAAAAAAAAAATCAGCAATCTACCTGTTGTTTAGCTTTCTTCATTCTTCAGAGAGAAGAAGAAAAGGACATGTATGTCTCATAGAAAATGTGTATAAATGAACGAACTATCAGAAGAACAATCGAGACTAAAGAGAAATGGAATGAAAGTTGATAAGATATCATAAACAATAGTAACTATGAAGAAATTTCTGGTGGCAACTACAACTGAGAATAACTACACTAAATAAGAAGAAAGTTAGTGTTGGAGTAGAATGACCATGGCATGTTAAGTAACATATAATGGTAGACTGATAACACACTTGGAACGAGAAGCAGTTTCCTTATTTTTCCTTGTAAACACATTGGGAACTTTATATCAAACAATTCCAAAGCATATCAGTGGACTTTATATCAAGCAACGCCAGGTTTTGTAATCTCTACAATGAATGTGTGCTAAATTTCCGATGAATCAGTTTTAAAGGTTCTAGAAGGAAAAAGGACAATGAATTTGGTAACCAACACAGACCAATGCTCCACTCAAATAGTAACAATAAACAAAATATTTTTGATATGCTTTTAAAAGGTTAGGCTTCCATGGAAGGGGGAATGGATATCCTTGAATATGGAGGAGACTTCATTTCTAGTGGGATTAACTTGAGTGTTAGCAAAACTTTAACAGAGTTTCTGTCTCAGGCTCCATGCATGTATATCTCAAAGCATGAGCTTTAAGGACATAGTATGACTTTTTAGAGGACCTTTTATTATAGAAAGGAAGCATAAAGGAGAGATTAGACTGGTTAGAAGCCAAGCTCTAAAGAGAAGCAGAGACTTAGAGGGCACCAGTGTGAGGTTGCCACCAAGTCACCTGTTAAGAATAGTTTTTGTTGTTATTTTCTCTTAGTTTATTTCATTTTAACAGAAGTTCGATCAGCAACTGTGTAAAAATGGAGGCACTTTTTGTCGAATCACAGAATTTATCTTTAATTCAGCCAACTGGAGAACTCTGTACACTGGTTTAACCTAACCAGAGAAATTGTCCTATTCCAAACACAAATTTTCCATTCAATCAGACATGGTTGATACCCACCCTGCTCATTTCTGACTCCTGCGTTGTCTCCTGCCCACCTTGAAAGTCAGTGTCTGCAAGCCAGGCTTACTCAAAGCCATTTTCTTCCCGGAATCTGATCAGCTTGATGTTTTCATCTCTAAGGGCTTTTCTTTCTCATCCCTGGTGTCCCCTACTTCACGGTTGACACGTCTTCCAAATAATCTATGCAATGACCCCAAAGGTCCACAACAACTGAATGAAAATTTTAGATAAGGTGCCTTGAAAGGCCCATTTCTTCTTGGAAGGAAGGTGTTTTAAAAGGTATTTTTTAAACATAATTCTTAAACACAGCCTAATTTTTGTTTAAACTAAAACAATAATTTAGTTTTTTTAGACCTAAAGTGTTTTGGTGCTCAATAAACTAGGTTGTCCACAGATGTTTTATTTTTATTTTTTGTAGTACACAAATACGTCATTCCTTATACTTTGTATATACGTAAGTGCAGATACAGACTTATACTTTGTATATATGTAAGTGCAGATACAGAGTGTTGCCAGTTGTCTAAGGCCATGGAAGGGACGTGGACAGATATCCAGCCACAGCATCTCTTCATTTCATCATGGATGCCACAGTAAATGGCTTCATCTACAAACCTGCTCACAGGATAATGGGTTCAATCAACAGAGTTTGTTTCTGAAACCGGTTCATGCATTAATTGATGGACTGCTTAAGCATGCAGTTTTCTCGGGCATTAATGTTTGAATTGTTATTTTTTCCGAAAGCCTCCTGATATATTTCATGGGTCTTAAACTTAGGAAATTAAAAACTTTTCATGTCCAAGTCTCTTATATAAAGAATTTGAGATCTTAATTCTAATCTTCAGTAAGAAAACTGGTGACACTGCAGAAAACAGTGTAAAATACAAACATTCTTACGTAGTAAGTATCAGAGAAATGGATGCTCATATTCTCCTCTAAAGCACTGTCAGACAATATTCTAGTAGGAGGATAAATAAACCCGGGAGTGTTGCTCCTGGTAAAAAATCCATATTTACTATACTAGGAGGCTTTATGGCCTCATTAGATCATTATAGAACTGTATACAGTTCTCTCAGTCAATGCTGAATACCCTCCCAAATCCTTGTGTTGGTCAGGATTGTGTAACCAGTTAACAATTTCTTAAGTTTCTCCTCTCATTTTCTGACTTTATGTTCAAAGATATCTTTTTAACATGATATTGACAAATTCATTATTGACTACTAGAGTTGAAAAGTTATTTGTAACTTCTGCCTTGAGGAAGATGAAGTAGAACACACACTCCTGTTCTCACTATGAAGTTTCTAGACAGTACAGACATGATCAACACGAGAGTGTTGGCAAGAAGGCATGTGGGTGAGGACCCTGTACACTAAGGAGTCATACAAATGATATACTGTATCCCTTTTCATCAATAACCTTATTTCATGCTGAGAAACAAAAGACAATGCCAAGAAAACACACCAAAGCAAAATCAAAACCACAAATTCTCTTCTATTGTTAGTCAAAAAACAAGCAAGAGGCATCATAACCATGAAAAATAAAATAAATATATGTAGCATTCCATTTATTCCAAACACTATAGGAAAACAACAAAACAAAAAAAAAATCCCAAACTAAAAACAAAACTCAAACTACTTTATAGCCTAAAGTTATTCTTTAGTACATCATACCAGAAGATTTGGGTAAATAACTTAGACTCTATGTTTATCCAGGAATTGTGCAAAACAAAGAAGTATTATCTGGGACTGTCCTCTCAGTTCTATGACGTGTTCCTGATGTGAGTGAAAACGACTGGGTGAGGCTAATAACAAGAGGCATCTCTCCATCTTCTTGCAGTGGTGTTGGACAAGGTCCAGTTGAGAGTGAGAAAGTTCATGCCTGTGGTGACTAGAGATGGTTCCATGTTGTTGTCGAGGAGGCTACTTTAAGATCAGTGATTCAGGGCACTTCTTCCAGTTTATTTGGTGTTATGGAGGTTCCTACAATTCATATCAGTAAGAAAAATATCACCCCAACCTGGGTATTAGTATAGTAATAGATTTGAATTTCTGCTCTGAAGCAGTACTGAGCAGAAATCTAATTCATGTGTTCCAGCATTTGAAAAATAGTGTGCTTAAGCACAATATTTAAATTATATTCATTCACAATAAAATATCTAAATGTATTGGAGCAGATAGTCATCATGCCAAGAACCATGAAGAATATGAATGAGAAATGAAAACATTCCCAAATGTGACTTAAAGATGTAAATATCTGACAAATGTTTTTAAATAGTTATAACAAAATACTTAAGAACAAGCAATTTTGAACATCCTTTATATAAGTTTAAAAATAGAAACTATAAAATAAATATAAATTACAAAGAAACACTAAGTGGAAAACTTAGAAATAAAAATTTACAAGATCAACAATAACAAACTCAATCCATGTTCTTCATAAAAGATAAATAAAGATAGGGAAACAAGACAAACAATGGGGATTACTCAGTCAAAACAACCAAAGATATTGACTATAAAAATAAAAGTTCCTAAAAATGGAACAACAGAGATTACAGAAAAAATTCAACAAAAACAAGTTTTGGAAAGAGCTGGAGACAAATAACTCAGCAATTATGGATAAACCAATCTACAGAGATCTATCTATAGAGAAACCATGGAAACTAAAAAGAAGTGCTATAAAGCAAAAGGAGGTGGGTGCCAACTTAGATTTTTATGCCATTACTAAAGAGAAATTCTATTGGTCCTTAAAGAATGTACACATTGACCAATTGACAAACTTCTGGGTTGGATACTATACTAGAGTTAGGACCTAATGATTGGAGAAAATGTGTAAATAAGTCACCTGGGCTATGACTGCATCTCCTGTGAACTCATTGTAAGTACTGGAAAGTACCTGTTAAGCTGAATTAGTCAGATTCAGCCACAAATGTAGTTTTAGAGGAACAGTTACCATGCCAACAAGCTTTGTCCCCTTGGATTGACAGAAGTTCAGTCCCACCTCATCAAACTTCATATTTTCATTGACTGACTCAACCCCGGGAATACCTATGGAAAAGGAATTTTATCTGCCCTACTGTTGGAACAGATATGATAGGACTGACATCCTGCCAATTCGCTCTCAAGCCTCAGATTTACTTGTAAGCCTAAAGTCTACTTTATAAAACCTGTTCCTGGGGATACTGGTTTTTATTTTCTTTCATATGTGTTTGGGCAGCAAGTGATAATTTTTGCAACCCCTTCAACTCCAATTGCTTTTAAAATATAAGCCAGTATCTCATTACATAGTTATAGCTGGCTGAGCATTCTATGCATACACCACACTGACTCTGGACTTGTGACCATCTTCCTGACTCTACCTTTCTAGTGCATGGACCACAAGGCTCATCAATTTCATCTGTATTGTTTCCTTAATACCCTTAGAGTAAGAAAATGGAAAGGTGACTCAAAGTGTCCACAAGACCGCAGTTCAGTCATCCTTAGAAATGGAAAGAGGGGAATAATGAAAGACGAGTTGATCTATTATAAACAAATACCTAACTGAGGCAGACATTGAGTTGGTGGGGCTGCAGAAACAGAAGGAAGAGATGTTTAATGGAGAAGGTTCCCGAGGACAGAACTGAAGTGAAGATGCATATGTCTATGTTAATCTGGATTCAATTCACCGTTAACTGTTTGAATCCCTTCTGCCTGTTTCTGTAGGGAAACAAGTGGGTTGACAGAGTTATTGTTTCTTAAAGTCCAGTTTGGAGAAGTCTTAGCTGAGCTGTCACGGTGGCACTGCTGAGAGGTGGTAGGAACTCTCAGAACCGGTTCTTAGTAGGAGATGTTCTGCCCACTGTGGCTCTCTGAATGGACAGTGAGTCTCCAGTCTCCTTCTTTCCCTTAAGCTTGCTTCCAAGTTAGGATGTGAGTGGCGTTGATCTGCCAGCTTCTCTTCTCTGTGGTAAGTACTTCTCAGGATGCTTCCAAGTAACAGCTTCTTAGACTTAACCTTGTGGTTCAAGAGAAAAAACAGAAAATAAAACAAAACATAAAACAACTAAGAAACAAAGAACAATCAACAAATACCAACCTCCCAATAAACAACAACAACAACAACAAAAACAACAGTACACCCCCCCACACACACACACTTACAGAAAACTATTGTTTTCACTTAATAGGTTGAAATGTTAGGTGCTTTTTGCTTTTCTTTTTTTAATTGTAACTGAGTTTTCAACTCTATTTTTGAGATAGTGTAGATTTGAAAGAATGATGACTAATCTAAGTTTGACAATTATAGAAACATTCAGTGCGAATTTATTAATTTATACGTGCTTTTAATGTGTATTTGAGTATGTTTTGCAGTATCTGTGTGGCATATGCAGCAGCATATATTTAGGTGTGTTACGTGTCTGTATATGTACGTGGAGGCTGGAGAAGTATGAGGAATCACTCTTTTCCTGTCTCTACTTTCCTCTCCTCAGCCTGGGGCTATGGCTGGGCACGTCTATGCCTGATTTTTTAAGTGGTACCTCGAGATCTGAACTTAGGTCCTCATGTATACGCAGCAAGCACTCTCACGCTCTCCTCATCCCCTCTGTTTGTTTTTCATAATGGATTATTTAAAACCTTTCTTGGTAATTGCCAGTGCATCAGTCCACTTGCAGCTAATTCCTGACTTAAATGGTCTGTAGCTCTTGGTGCCCTTCCCCTAGACTACAAGAGCACCTCTTAAGAAGTACTTTGCATCAGGTAGTGGTCCCTAAGGAATTCATTGAACATTTTTAGTATCTCTAGTAGATGAGATTCATCAGTTGAAAAAAAAAAACCAGGTAAAAGACAGAATTATGAAATTGCTTACAAAGAGAAAATGACTTTTTGAATTTCCAAATCAAGCAAACAAATAAGCTCAGTCGGGGAGCTGGAAAATGCAAATAATTTTAAAACATTATTCATTTTCAACCGTCAAATGCTGGAGCAGTTTGTGAATTGTCTCAGTAAAGAAGCATTTGCCTTACAGAGATGTCATTGAATTAAGAGCCTCAGGGGCACAACTCAGTTCAAATACAAGAATGGAGCATGCTTGGCATTAACACTCCAATCCCTGTGATTATAATCTAATGAAAATGTTAGTGCTCTTTCCTACTGTGGAGTACAGTTGAAGAATATGTAACTCATTGTGATTTCACAAAGACGAAGCTAAAAGTGATTTGCCTACTCTCAAATACAGAGCTAATCATTTGGAAGACATTAGCAAGTAGCTTGTGTGGGCCCTTGGCTTTTTAAAGTAGACCACCCGTAGAACATTTTTTGAAGGGTAGAATTTATATTAGTTTAAGAAAAGGACAATAAATCTTTAAAGTCTTAGATCCAGGTATTACACTGAATAGAGTGCTGGGGAGGAGGGGAAGGACTGAAAGTATGTGCTACAAAAGAACTTTTACATGATTTTCATAGGTTCTACCTAAGCCAGTGTGTTTAATATGAAAAAATGAAAATGTTGATGGGGAAAATTCTAGTCTTTCACAAAGGAGATACTGGACTGCTATGGTTTTCCTATCAATCCAGTGAGTCTAGGCAATCAGCTTTACAGAATGAATAGACTATTCATTTGTTTTCAAATACTAAACAGAAAACATTATAATCAGAAAAGTCCTTTTTAAGATTTGTACTTTAAAATGTTTAATTGTGTGGATTTATGGTCTTTATGTGGGCATGTACACATCAAAGCAAGTACCCACAAGACCAGAGGCATTCGATTCTCCTGGAACTGAAGTTGTAGGTGGTTGTAAGCCACCCAATCTGGGCAGCTGGGATATGAACTTGTATCCTTCTGAGGAGTAATGTCTTTTCTTAACTGTTCAGCCATCTCTCCAGGCTTCATATACATTTTAATGCTTTTATCCATGCTTTAGGCTTGCTCACTGTGGTCCAACAAGATGGCTCAAAGGGTAAGAGGGCTTGCTACTAAGACTGATGATCTGTGTGTACTATGACTTCCATAGACATATCATGAACATTCATGCACACACACACACACACACACACACACACACACTGTTAAAACAGAAACAGAAGTCAAAAACAAGTCATCTGTCTCTGGGGGTTTCATTAACTATTTGTATTTTGAACATATTTGATTTGTATGGTAAACCTTATCTTCAGCTTTATATTTTCCATTTTATCTAAAGGGTCCAGGGAATGCTGCTGAACTCTTAGGGTGTGAATAAATTTTCTGTCATAATCCTCAGAAGAAACATCATTGAAATGTTCCAATTTTAAGCCTTTAAAGCTTTATTTTAGTCTTCTAACCTTCAGAACTATGGACTATTAAATGTGAATGGCCTATATTGCTAAATTTGTCCTATGTTGATAAAAGAAGAAAAGGATGCTAAGATACATAGTTTACAAGAGTAATTTTATGCTCATACTGGTGTTAGTATGGCATATTTGAAATGATGGAAACACTGAAATAAAAACATACAAAATTGTATTTACAATTTTCTTTCTTTCTTTCTTTCTTTCTTTCTTTCTTTCTTTCTTTCTTTCTTTCTTTCTTTCTTTCTTTTTTTTTTTTTTTTTTGAGA
>NC_034607.1:47828245-47849093 GCF_900095145.1 Mus pahari
TTTTTTTTTTTTTTTTTTAAGACAGGGTTTCTCTGTGTAGCTCTAGTTGTCCTGAAACTTACTTTATAGACCAGGCTGGCCTTGAACTCAGAAATCCACCTGCCTCTGCTTCCCTAGTGCTGGAATTAAAGATGTGCGCCACCACCACCTGGCAACAATTTTCATGCTATTTACTATTTACTGACAGTATTAATACTAGGCAAATTTGGATGCAATCCAAGTTCCCTATAGTTAATAAATGAATAAAAAAGGAAATAGTTGTTTCTACGTAATCATCTTGCCAAGAGAAATGTGATTCCCATGTGCACCATGATTTGAAAGTTTTTTTTTTTTAAATCTTATGTCAAGTAAAAGATTTCAGAAAGAAAAACAATACAAGTATTATGAGTTATTCTGTCTGAAATGTTCATAATAGCCATACTGGAATAAAAGATATTTAGTTGCCCAGGGCTAAGGTGGTGGAGAAATTGAAGAGTTGTGATGCGTAGGGGTTTAGGGAGAGGAGCAATGAAATGTCCCATGCCATAGGAAGCTACTTGTTCTTTCTACTATGTGAAGACAAACTACCATCATCTATGAACCAGAAAGCATGGTTCCCTAGAAAACAAACTAACCATTATCTACTGCAGATTTTGAGTTTCTCAACCTCCATGTTTGTGAGGAAAAGAAATTCCATTCACAAAACAAGCAGCTAAGTAAGAGAAAAAAGAAAACATGCAAATATTGATTCATGATTATTATACAATTTAAGATTTATCAGTATTGATATGAAAACTGTTATGTGGATTATATATAGAAGAATTTTAATCCAGCAATATGGCTGCTCTAATACAAGGATGGCTAGAATACAGACATGCCCTTAGTACACACATTTAATCCTTAACAGTGAAGGTAAGGTTAGTTTGTAGAAGGAAGAAGCATGTTTATAAGTGACATCTAATTGAGGGGCAGACAAAGTGGCCAGTCAGAGAAGGATTTGACAGAATTAATCAGAGATAGGATATGTCCAACTTAAAAGAGTACATCGGGGCAGAGAGGTTACTTAAAAGCAGCAAGAGAGAAAAAATGGTGATGTGGTATGTGGTTGTGCTGTGTATATGGCAGTTTTACTAGGAAGGTTTTACAGAGACAGGTTACAGGAGAAAACAAGCTAGACACAGGTGAAGACAGCAAGCCAGGAAATTAGAAGGAGCCATAAGATTAGAACATAATGCCAAAGTTAGCGTGAGACCAGGCAGAGCAATTCAGGTAGAAGTTGAATAAGTCAACTTGGAAGGTTAGAATGTATGGAGGCTAGAAGCTTCCAGGCCTAGGACTAGGAATATTTAGAACATAGAAAGAAATGCTCAGACTTCACCCAAGGCATGTATTCACACACCTAGGCCTCTCATCCCATCACTTTATCTGATGACAGATACATTACATTTATAATTATGAATCAGGAAAACCATTACCAAAACATTATTAGGAACATCACGTCTGTAGAACTGTATTATGTCTGCACAGAGGCTCTCTTCTCTTGGTGTTCAGCCATCATTCTGGAATTTTATCTTCTGGTCACTTTGGTCATTTATCTTTTGTTTCTCTTGCAATTTTGCTATTGTGCAACAGCAGGCTTTGTTAGACTGCCAAGGATGGCTTCATGACACACTCTTCAGGCATGTATGACTTTACAAATTACTTATTATGTCCTGGTACATAATGGATAGTTTAGCTGAAATTATACACAGGTTGGGGTCCTTTATATTCAAATTTCTGAAACTGTGCCCCACTGTATTGCTATTTTTAATAATAGAGTAAAATTCCAAATAAGGGTTCTTGAATAATGTTTATTTTACTGCTCTCTCTCTCTGTAAGCATTTGAAACTATGTTTTCTTTGCATATATTGCAAAATATATGTCGGATAACTGATTAAACTCCTTCTACCCCATAGGTTCTAGGACTCAAACTCAGATGGCCAAGTTTTGTGGAAAGAACCTTTACTAGCTGAGTCATCACCCTAGCCCTGTTTGCTTGTTTGTTTGTTTGTTTTTTAAAAAGACGTTTTCTTTATTTACACATCAAATGTTATCCCCATTCCTGGTTTCTCCTCTGAAAAACCCCTATCCAATCCCCCTTTTCTCTGCTTCTTCGAGGGTATTTCTCCCCCACCCCTACCCCCACTCCTGCTTCCCTGGCCTGGCATTCTCCTCCATTGGAATATCCAGCCTTCAAAGGACCAAAGGCCTCTCCTCCCACTGATGTCTGACAATGCCATCCTCTGCTACATATGTGGATGGAGCCATGGGTCACTTCGTGTGTATACTCTTTGCTTGGTGGTTAAGTCCCTAGAAGTTCTGGGGACCTTCTGGTTGGTTGATATTGTTGTTCCTTTCATGGGGATGCAAATCCCTTCAGCTCCTTCAGTCCTTTCTCTAACTCTTCCACTGGTGACCCCATGCTCAGTCCAATAATTGACTCCTAGCCTGCACCTCTGTATTTTTCAGACTCTGGCAGAGCCTCTCAGGAGACAGCTATATATGGGTCCTGTCAACAAGCACTTCTTGGCATTCACAATAGTGTGTGGGTTTGATAACTTTATATGGGTTGGATCCCCAGGTGGAGCAGTCTCTGGATAGCCTTTCCTTCAATCTCTGCTTCACATTTTGTCTCTGTATCTCCTCCTGTGGGTATAAGCTTCAAATGCAAGGATGCCCACTTTCATAAAAGAAACTTTACTAAAGCTCAAAGCACACATTGCACTTCTTTATTTGTTTTTGATTGACACACTTTAATTTATACACTAAAGTACAATTCTTAGATTACTGTATACAGTACATAATGAGCAAATCAGGGTAACTAACACTCCTGTCTCGGCAAATATTTACTATCTGGGGAAAAAAATATCCAACTTTTCCAGTTATTTTAAAATATGTCATAAACTGTTGCAGACTGTATTTGTTCTGTAATATAATGCACTGGAAATATTTTCTGATACCTCACAGTACTTTGCTTCTTCTCTCTTATTTGTACCCACTTTCCCAAGTCAGTAAGTTGAGGTAATGTTCAGTTTCCAGTTAATTGTTGTTACATTTACTTCTATTTTCTAACTACAATGATAAGTCATTGCTAACAATAAATATCAAAGTAAAATTACAAATCCATGTCTCAAAGTGGAAGGGAATAATTTTCTGTATAGAAAAGGCTAAACAAGGCTGGGAAGGTATTTTAGTCTCAATAACGTGACCAGACAAGCATGAGTTCATGAATCCAGATGCCTAATAGCCACACAACAAGGCCTCAAAAGGCTGAGCTCTGGGCAATCAGAGCCAGAAGACACTTGACATTGCTGATTAGAGAGTACAGCTAATTGAGGACCTCCAGGTGAGAGGCCCCACCTCAAAAAAACAAAATTAAAAACAACAAAAAAAGCACAAAAAACAAAAAGCAAAAAACAAAAACAAACAAACAAACAAAACTAAACTAAACTAAACTAAAAACCACCAAGGTATAGAGTAATAAGGGAACACATATTACATTGATATTTTGTCATTATCACATACATCTACATACATGCAGGTATGCCTACACACATATTCACACACACACACACACCTACACTCACACAACTACACACACAGACAGAGACAGAGAGATAGACACAGAGTCTGAGACTAAACAAATATACAGGTAAAGAAAGAAACAAATGAACAAAGATAGAAAATAAGCCAGGAATTTATTGTTTAGTGAAATCCTAAGTAAGTTTTCCTTTTCCAGCAATATAAAGAGAATATTTTGAAAATATTGTCATCTTTTGTATTAACAAAAGTGGTAGTCTATACCTATCCTGGGAAGAATGCAGACAGCTGGTTAAAGTTAAAGAATGCAAATAGCTTTAAAGATAAGAAGGATGTTCAGAGCTTCACATTTTCAATTCATTCTAATGACATCATTGTTCGATTTTGGTTTGCTTTCCAGGGGGCTTGTTACACAGCCCAAGCTGGCCTAGAACACACTCTGTAGCTCAGGTTAACCTTTAACCTCACCGTCTTCATCCCTTATCTGGATCTAAATCAAATTACAGACAGTTTTCTTCTGTGAGGTGCCCCTTGGTAGACTGATCACTGTCCAGTGGATGAGCATTCACTTGTGTATACACTGCCAGCATTATTGGACTCAGTGGATTAACAAAGAATAATGAAGCTCTGAGGAAGACCTTGAAGGGTAGATCTAGCAGGAAATGATGAGGGAGTACTGGTTGATTTGATGCAAATGCATTTAAAACATGCATGAAATTCTTGAAGAATAAATAAAAATGTATTTTCAAAAAAAAAACCTTGCCTTGACTTATTGCATTAATAAACTTGAATATTAGGTCACTATTTCTTATTATGAATATCCCTAGCAGCAACAATTAGCATGTATAATGGACATAACCTAAAATGTAAATTAAATTCTTATGTAATTTCTAACATGACCAAGGACATGTCCTGGTTACCAAACCTCAGCAAGGCATTCAAGAAATACCAGAGGCTGAGTGCATATTTTATGTTGCTTAAAAAGAGAGTTAGTCCTGTTCTCTGTGAGTAACATCCAGTGATACCTCCCCACGCTGGCTAACATTGTATTGAACCATGGAAACTCTGTCCTAGGTTTATGTATATTGCTGTGATAAAGCATCCCAACAATAAGGAACTTAGGGGATAAAGGATTTATTCTAGTCTACAATCCCAGGTTTTAGCACATCACTGTGGGCAATGACAGTGATGTGGGATGAAGGCTCTTCAAGCAGCTAATGACATCACATCTACAAGCAGGAACATAGAGAAGTGTACTCATTGTTAACGGTCTGCTAACTTTCTGTTCTCTCTCATTTTGTTTTAAGATTATAACGTAATTATAACATCCCCCCTCACCTTTCCTTCCCTTAAAGCTTCCCGTATGGCCTTCCTTCTTCAAATTCATGGCCTCATATTTTACTGATGGTTACTAATGATTATAACACAAACACACACACACACACACACACACACACACACACACAGTGTGGTCAGTGACTTACTTCATTTCTGACTTTGCTGAATCACATGGCAGTGGAGTGGGCGAGGAGAAGGCATGCGTGCTTGTGCGTGCTCACCAAACTCTGTAACCACAAAGGGGTAAAAGGGTGGCCAGGCACATGCATGTGGTACACACCTGCTAAAATATGTTCTGACTGAAAAACACACTTTGCTTTTTAAATATTGAATCAGTAACTTAGTGAATTCATACCGTCTCAAGAATATTTGATTTGTATTTCTATGGATGACAACAGGCTGTCAGTGACTCATCATACTTCCTATGCATATGCAGAGATGGATGGCATATAGAAGTGTGTCTCTTAGTGTCTTCTTTTCCCCTGCATAATATATGACAATAACTGATAGTGTGAGTGTAAGGAGCTCACGGAGCAGCAGAACCATATTTCTTTCTCTTTTGGGTTAAGATGGTCTTCTCAGCCCTCTTTTCTTAGAAAATTGAAGTCTTGGTAAATATAGATTTGCTGTTACAGCACCATAAGATGTATAGAATAAACCACTTAAGTAATGTTCAACATATTGCTAATTCTAAACAGCAGCTAACCAACATGACAGCGCAGCACGTGGAGACGCCTCGCTCTGGCACTGGCTCCCTCTATAAGGACAGTTCCTTGTCCAATCTCTACTCCTTCTCTAAATAAGGAGCTTACGTGGAAATAGGAGCAACTCAGCCGAAGCAGCCCAAATGGACAGGAATGATTCCTGTGACTCCATTCTGAAGGGCAATAGGAAATAGTGCAGCCCTACTGATGGCGCATTAAAGAAAAACCTGTAGTTCAAATGACCCACAGTTATGAATAGAACATTTTTCTGTGATCCCTGAGAAATAAACATGCAGGGATAATATATTAAAAAAAATTGAGCTATTAGTAATTGTGTGCCAAGGACTTGTGTGGATCTGAAACTGGAGAGATAGGGACTTTGTTTGAGTCTCTGACTCTTAGATATCATCTTTCTTATATTCCTTTATGTATTAGATTTGATACATTTCCCCCATCACTTAACAGTTCACCTTTGCTTTCTTGTCACAGCTATGTTCACTCACTTACAAATTCTCTTCACAATCATAACATGTCACTGGTGCCACTCAGCTCTTCTTAACCACAGTGTCACTCTCTCTTTTATAAAAGTACTCAAGGATTAAAAACTGCATTATTGTACCTGATAGAGTTGTTTCTCCTAGTTCATCTGCCCACCCTTAAGAAGGAATTGGCAGAGTGGGCCTGCAGAGACATGGTTGATACATTGTATAGTGGCTTTTGCTGTAGGGAAGTAAAGCACAAATGAAAATTTGATCAGAAGTTCTATACTGGAGGCAAACAGCTTATGTGAAATGAAGGCGTATTTTTGCATACACTTGCAGAGAGGTCCCTTCTCTTGACTGATTGCACCATTGCTTTCGGGAACCTCAAGGTACCACAGAGTTTAGGAAGCTGATGCTGCCACTCCTAGTGAGCATGGTCATTAGTGTTCCAGTGAGAATTAACTGCCTACCAAACATTCTCATGCAGCACCCAAATTAGTAAACGTAATAAAGCAGGATGACAAGCAGAGCAGGATGCATCAGAAGTAACGTCCGATGCCAGCATCCAGTGGCATACTTTCTCAAATAAGTGGCTATCAACTCTTATTGATCCTTCGACCTTAATGTTTGTTTTAAATTTAATTTAATTTTTTTTTTTTTACTTATTTACTTTACATCCTGCTAACTGACCCTTCCTGGTCCTGCCTTCCCACAATCCTCCCCATTGCCACCTTTCACCTCAGCAGGTGAAATCCCCTGGGTATCCCCCCACCCTGGCTCTTCAGGTCTCTGTTGAGGCTAGGCACTTCCTCTCCCACTGAGGCCAGACACAGCAGCCCAGCTAGAAGCACATATCCTACACAAAGAAGCAACTTTGGGGATATTCCCCATTCTAGTTGTTCGGGACCCACATGAAGACCAAGCTGTAGTTCTGCTACATATGTGCGAGGAGGCTTGGCTTAGCTCATGTATGTTCTTTGGTTAGTACTTCAGACTCTGAGAAACCCAAGAGCACAGATTAGTTGATTCTGTAGGTTCCCTGTGGAGTTCCTATTCCCTTGAGGGCTTGCAATCCTTCCTTCTATTCTTCCATAAGTGTCCCAAAGCTCCATCCACTGTTTGGCTATGAGGACACTTCATACTCACGAAAGAAGTAAATATACCAAGACAATACCTCAATTCTGAACATCTATGTCACAAATACAAGGGTACCCAGATTTATAAAACAAAACATTGCTAAAGCTTATACACATGCTGAATGCCACATAATAATAGTGGAAGACTTCAATAATCTACTATCACCAAGTGACAGGCCATCCAGATGAAAACTAAATAGAGGAATAGTGAAACTAACAGACATCTGTACAATATTTTACCCAAACACAAAAGTATATACCTTCTCAGCCCCTCATGGATCCTTCTCCAAAACTGACCATATAGTCAACCACAAAGCAAGCCTCAATAAATACAAGAAAATCAGAATAAGGACTTGTGTCTTATGCGACCACCATGGATTATAGCTGGATTTCAACAACAGAAATACCAGAAAGTCTATACACTCATGGAAATTGAACAACTCTTTAATTGATAACTGGGTCAGGGAAGAAATAGAGAAAGAAATTAAAGATTTCCTAGAAATCAATAAAAATGAAGGCACAGTTTATGGGACACAATGAAAGCCGTGCTAAGAGGAAAGTCCATATAACTACTACCTCGATAAAGAAATTAGAAAGCTCTCATACCAGCAATTCAAATGGAGACCTCAAAGTTCTAGGAATAAAAAAAAAAAAAAAAAAGAGCAAGCACACCAAAGAGGGGTAGAAGGCAGGAAATAATCAAAATCAGAGCAGAACTCGAATAGTTAGAAACAAAGAAAACAATACAAAGACTCAACAAAACCAAGAGCTAGTTCTTTGAGAAAATCAACAGGATAGAGAAACCCTTAGTCCAGCTAACCAAAGCACAAAAAGCCAGCATCTAAACAAACAAAATCAAACAAAAATAATCAAACAAACAAAAAAGCCAGCGTCTGAACAAACAAAATTAGTAACAACAAGGGAGCCTTATCAACTGACACTGAGGAAATTCAAAGAGTAATTAGGTCTTACTTCAAAAGCCTGTACTCCACAAAACTGGAAAATCTTAACAAAATGGATGACTTTCTAGACAGATACAACTAAACAAAGTTAGATCAATATCAGGTAAACTCTTTTAAATGCCTATAACCCTGAAAACAATACAAAGAGTCATGAAACATCTCTCAATGAAGAAAGGCCCAGGGCCAGATGTTTTCAGTACAGAATTCTACATGACTTTCAAAGAAGAGCTAATGCTAATACTCTTCAAACTATTCCATAAAATAGAAACAGAAGAAATACTGTCAAGCTCATTCTATGAGGCCACAATCACCCTGATATGTAAAGCGTAAACAGACTCAACAAAGAAACAACTTAAAGACCAATTTATCTTATGAACCTTGATGCAAAACTATTCAATAAAATACTCACGAACCTGAATCCAGGAACACATCCAAGGCATCATCCATCAAGATGAAGTAGGCTTCATCCCAGGTGCTCAGGGATGGTTCCATAAATGAAAATCCCTTAGCGTAGCCCTTCTTGCTCTCGATGGTCATCTATAACCTTGCTTTTCTATTCACTTACTTCTAACTTATTTTGTGGCTTTTAAACATTCATATTTACAATTACACATTAACATACATATTATTATTTACCTAGTCTCACAAAGTATAGTTTAAAACATAAACAAAGCTATTTTGCTTATGTTTAATTTTTGACTTGTTGCAGCTGTTGCACAATAGAGAGGATCTTTCTGGGACATAGTCCTCCACAAAGCAACCAGGGAGAAACAATGTTATTTCCCTTCAGAAGCTGTTCTCAAACTGAACAACAACATCAAGACTTACTATCTGTCTATTACTTTTATTTGTTTCCTTCTGTGTCATTTGTTTCAGTCTGAATAGCTGTTTGTCATAATACATCATCAGCTCCAGGACTAAATCAACTGCAGAAATTCTTTGATTCCAATAGTCCCACAGCTTCTGGAAAGGCTAGAACTCTTTAGATGGAAGCCACTTGTCCTATAGATATTTACAGCATTTCAGATGCCAAGTTTGAACCAGGTTTGATGGACAGGCTGCTTTGAAATTCTCAGACTATGGTAAAGGGACATTAAGAGGAGGAAGAAATGAAATGGATGCTATTATAAATATTACTCAAGAGATAAATAAGAACATTATTAATTTTTAGTTATTGATCTCTTCTACAGCATCCTTTCTGAACTCTTACTGCTTTTTAGATATTTCAAGATATGTCAGTACATCAATAAATAAGGCACAAATTAACTTTGAAATTGTTTTACATCATTTTGTCTTATAATATTATTGTTTTGTCTTACATGTCCTTTAAAATACTGAACAAAAATAACACTAGGAACTCATATTGATTAACAACTTTAATGACACTGCTTTCCATACTTAATGACAAACTCAAATGCAAATTATATTCCTGATAGCCATGTTTATTAAGATAAAGAAATCCTCTTTAAAGTACTAAATTTGATTTTTTTATATTTTCAACACAATTTGTTAGATTTAATGAAATGTTTTTTATTATATTAAAACCATATGATTTTTCTATCTAAAAACTGTAAAAAAGTTAAGCTGCTACCAGACAGATGCAATAAATCTTAACTTACTGCCATATATTTTGCTTCATATTTTTATTTGAATAGAATTATACAGGTATAGTTAAAATTTCAATTTAACTTATAGTTCATGAATAATTCTCTATGATTATAGATTAAATGATTATCAATCTTCCAAAAATGAGAGGTTGGCTATGTACTAAGTGGAAGATTTGGCCCTTCATGTTGCTACAATGAGATCTGATTATAACAGTGTAAGTGAATATATTCTGAATAGCTGCAGAGGACAGGCAATAATAAAAATGCAAATCAAACTAAACCTTCTTTTACGACTATAAGAGCCACTCTTATAGTGGGAGTCAAAATATGCTTGTTTTTGATTGTGTTTTATATTACATACTTCTGTATTAACTCAACTATGGCTTTGTCTGTCTGGACTTATATACCACTGTAGTTTCATGCTCTACCGTGGCACTATGGTATGATAACTGCCACTTGGGCAGGTGGAATGCAGAGATGCTAGACTATATTCACCCTGCATTGCCATCGCCAGGTGCTGGGATCAAGGGAAGCACTGATACACAGCTCAGGGGATAAGAAAACGCAGCCTAGGGTATGGGGGGGCCAAAACTGGGGTTCTTAGTTTCCCAGCATCCAGTTGAGCTGGAAACCATGTGGAGTCAGAAACAAGGAGTGGGGGTCCACTGGCCTATAATGAGGAGCTACAGCCATGTTGTTACAATATTTTCTTAAAATATTCTCACACAAGATCATAAAACCACAGAAGAACATAAACACTGGTCTTATAGCACAGTGCAGTCTGGCATATCTTTTTTTTGTTTTTCAACTTAGCTGTTAAGTGTTGTCATTTTTTTACTCATCTGCTATAATTCAAGTATTATCTTAAGTACTCTATAAGTACTATATCACTAAAATTTCTTGACTACATAATGAGTTTAATATTATTGGAGTTGTACAGTAGGAAAGTTAAGGATAATTCTTGATTGTATTTGGATTGGTGTTTTCAAAATGTTGTCTCAGTGCTCTATTAATGGTGGCCTGTCACCATTACCAGTGATGGGCTCCTTCCTAGGAGAAGCCTCCAAGTTAGAAACACATTATTTGAACTTAAAGGTGAAATACGCTAAACGACAGACATATTTATGTAAATGGAATACGGCCTTCAACAATGACTCTCAATGCTGGCTGTTCACAGTCATGTGATCAAGATGGGTCTATTTGTGCGATTTTAGAAAAGTGTACTCTTCTAGAAGCTACAAATTGTTTTAGAAGAATGCTCATAGTTAACAAGGCTGCATCTGATTTGCTCAGTCTACCTCCTGCATCTTTCATTGCCATCCACATTTGTAGTACAAACCAGCTTCCATCTTTCCTTGAGTTTTCCCTGCATCTCACCTCTCCCTGGGTCAGAACTCTCAGAGGCAGCTGCTCCAGAGTTTTGAGTCATTAAGTAGAGTACTGTTTATAACCACATGATCATGAGCACTTTTCATCCAATCAGTAGACATTCTGTGGTTTTCGTTGTATATATTTTCAACTTTGTAAGTAGAGCTCATGGGGCTTTGGTGTAAAGATGCTTATGAATAACATTTATATAAGTGACTTTTTTTTAGCTCTTATAGTATGTTGTGGTATAGACTCATTGAGATATTTTCTCAGTTTCAAAATTTCAAAGAAGTTTAAGTTAAAAGATGCTTTTGGAGAATAACTTTATCGTGCATGCCTCATACAAGGTTACCTTGCATTTCATCATGGGAACAGTACAAGAACAGAACTGCAGGCATCCAGTGCACCTCTTCATAGCATAAGAGATGTCTTCAGCAGAATCTTGAAAGACTATGCGGTGTTTGTGAATTAATATCAGGCTTGACTCTTAGTAAAGGCTATCATGCCAATCAAGATGTAGTGCCAGTCAGAACTTATGTGCCACTGTATGCACAAATCCAAGCAATAAAGCAGAGAGAGAACAGTAAGCTTTCAAATCCGTTTCATTCACAAATTTTCAAATATCAAAAATAATATCCTATTAAGATATCCCTCATTATTAATTCAAGTAGTGAATCTTCTAGTCCATTCTCATTCTGGATTCTACTTTTGTTTATTAGATCACAGTTTACAGAAGTCTATGAGCAGTATGTATGTAATAAAATTTACCTAAAAGCCATATTTCATTTCAGTATACAAACAATTTGAATGAGTTATCTGTTTGGAGTAGTTCTTTCTTTCTTTTCTTTTTTTCTCTTTCTTTCTTTCTTTCTTTTTTTTTTTTTTTTTTTTTTGCTTGTTTGTTTGCTTGAATGCTAGAGAATACAGAACGAATGTGTGATTTCTGCCTACATGTGGCTGAAATTTATAGTGACAGATGTTTAAAAATGTCAAGTGAAGTAATTTTATGATAGAGATGCTCAGTGCAAAATATCCTATACAATCAGGCTTTCCAATCCAAATGGGAGGAGAATTGAGACATATTATTCCTGAACCTGGTTTGTAAGTATAATATTAGCTAAATAATGAAGTGAGAAAGAATGAATGGAATAAAAGACCAGAAAGAAAAATGCAACATCATAAAATTAACTTGTGAGTTCATATTATTTTATATAAAAGTGATGGAAAATTCCTATAAGGAAATAGATATAGATAAAGCTGAGGAGGCAAACAGTAGCTATGCCATAGAGGGTCATAAATGAGCAAACATTCTATTCTAATGGATAGAGTAAAAGTTATGGATCAACTAATGTTAGGTCTTTTTGTTCTCTTATAAAGCTTAATTGGTAACAACATTGTTGCTAATTTAGAAAAACCATGGTTTTGAGTCTGAATAATCAATTAAGATAATCATTGTGAAGATGTGCTTATTTCCAGTCATGATTTGATAATGTGAATTAACACAAAAGTAAATAATGCTAAGAAAGTAGAATAAATTAGATAGAAAATAACATCCCAGATAAATTCATAACATTTATTTGTATATATATACATATATATATGTATATGTGTGTGTGTGTGTGTGTGTGTATGCACGTGTGTGTGTGTGTTTGTGTGTGTATGAAAAAGGAGAAGACAAAAAAATCTATAATTTCTTGGCTCCAGTAATGAAACAAAGTTGGCTTGGAAAGGAAATAATGAATTTAATATTTCACTTGTATTATTTGAGATATCTGTGGAATGCTTGCATAGAGAAGCAGACATATTGATTTGTCCGTCTTAGCAGAAGCTCAAATTTTGTATGTGAATGAAATAACTTAAGAGTTATGTAAAGGGCAGGGCAAGCTTCCAGCTTGGCTTTTCCTTCACAGTGCATCAATATTTAACAGAAAAACAAGACCTTGGTTAGAACACTGATGTATACTGTAAGAAAAGCAGAAGGAATAGAAAGAATGTGGAAGTGAAGAGAATCCTGAAAGACATAAGTGATAAAACAGGCGAGAGTGGTAACCACCAGCAATGGAGGTCTCACTAAAACTATTTGTTTACAATGCTGACAGAACCAGAGCAATCATGGACAAAGACACAAAGAACTGAGCATAATACAGAATCACATTGACAGAAGTCATTAAGGAGCCTTCCTATGAGTAACAGTTAAATGACAAGGCAGGAGTTAGAGTGTAGTTGTTCGTGATATTACAGAAAAAGAAAGTCATAGTACCGAAGCCGGTCACAGCAAAACCAACAGCAAGTCAAGGGAGTCAGCAGCTGAGGCATAGTTAAAAATTAATAAATCTGTTTTTCATGTTCCATGAATATATTTTAATTCTTCAAATGTGTACAGGATGTGAAATTTAGGAGGTACTAAGTCATTTACCTCTTAAAATCCCTTCTATTCTAGTGTGGGCCTGAGTACCGGAGGCTTTCCACAGAAATCTCTGGCCAGGCCTGGTTCCAGGCAAGGGTTCTGGCAAAGGGAAGGAATGTGGGCAGGGAGGGGAAGTCCCTTACCTGCTTCAGCTGCCACTCTGCCTTGCCCTAATTCCCTGCCACCCTACACTGAGTTGAGTCAGGCTGGGCCTAGAGAAGCCAACGAGCTGGTGAGGAGTGCGGAAGAGCCTCAGACAGCACTTTGGGAGAGCAGGTCTCTTCCCAAGTGTTATAGCTCTTAGGACAAAGGCTGGGATGATAGAGTAGTTCTCTAGCACCTAATTCTTCAAGATAGGATTCTTCTATACAGCTCTGGGGATGACTCAGGGTTTGACTGCAGGTACTTCTCATTGGCTTGGACTGAGAGTTCTGGGAAACCTTATTTGCATGTAGGAGGACTTGGTGCAGCTACTAAGTGATTGATGCCACATGCCTCTCTGCAGTGGGGCTGTGCGAGGCTGAAGCTAGGAGACAGGAGACAGGTGCCCAGGAGGCATGCCCAAACTCCTGAAGTCCCATGCAGGTGGAAATCACCACCCACTGGGGCTCTGGGGTTCCAGACCTTTGCTGGACTGGGACCAGGCTGTCTATGCACAGCCCACCACCCCATATTCTAGCACTTAGTTTCCCATCCTTTGTTCCCACTTTTTCCTTATGTATTGGAGAGAATTGGTATTTGGATACTTCTGCATTGGTATACATTCATATATATTTATATTTAACATAGATAATAGCATGTCATGAGAAGATATTAGAAGTGTTCTTTTGAAACAATGAATTCTCAGTATTGTTCGACCTTAGCCTTCATGTAGCCACTCTACCTTTAATAAAAGCTAGATCTTCAGCCAAAACCAATGTTCTAATAATGACATGAACTTGTAGCTAGTCGAATTTTTGTTATCATTACAGAATTTAATTATTCCTATTTTTAAAAACTACATTTTTATTTTTATTACTATCAATGATTAGTCTTTTCCTAATGATACTTTTATTATACATCTAATAAGAAAATATTTGCTTAATGGTATATTATTAAAGTGTTATACTGAATAACTATACAGAATCCTTAAAATTCTGTCTTTAAGCAAATTTATTGACTGCTTACTAATATCAGCATTTTATTCTATCATCACTTACTACCTCATCTAGTATGTCTTGACAATGTTATTTTTTATTATTTCTTTTTTATGAAACCGTTTTGCTTTGATATTTATATATTTACATATATAATTTGACTCTAGAACTCAAGGTGGCCAGAAACTCACTCTGTCACCTAGCCTTTCTCAAACTCACAGAAAAATTTCTGTCTCCACTTCAGAAGTTCTAGAATGCTATATTTGGATTTTGATGTCTGGCTCATCTACCAATTTTTAAGTGAAACATATAAATATAAACATTTAAAACCAAATTATGCATCTACAAAGTGAATGCTGTATCATGACATCTAAGACATGATAATCAGCAGAGACAGGGGCAATAGTGCGTAGCAAGCCAAATGAATAGTGGCTTTTGAGAAGACAAAATAGATTTATAGAGAAATTTTCTTTTGATGTTAGAAAGAATATACCCAAGGTAAAGGTAGAGCAATTAGCCCTGATTAATTAGCAATTAGAGAGACCAATGCTTCGCCTCCACAGTATAAATTATAGTAGAAAAGATGATATCAGGTTCAGCAGTTGATACCTTCCTATGTAATAGATTGGAATTCTATGGGTAGTTTTTTGCAAGCACAGGCATGCACACACACACACACACACACACACACACACTCACACACACAAACACACACACACTCACATTTAGGGAAGGAGTATCTCTCCATGTATCGCAAACAGAAATTCCTCCTGATTCAGCTTCTCAAGTGCTCCATTAGAGATAAACACTATCACACCTGGATCCTATTTTGTGAATCTTTCAAAATTATAAAATGGTAAGGTACAAGCATAATGAGAACTCTTTAGGAATATTGAGAGTGTTTATATCACGCTATTTTCAAATCTGTTTATGAACCACTACTGAAAGAAATGACTAATGAAAATAAAACATACAAATCGAAAGATGTTTTAAAAATTGAACTTATAAATGGCAAAAATCATACTGAAACAAGCTATTTTAAATTATTTCATAGTTTTATAATATGTGTACTTATTAACATGTTCAATTGTAAATACTAACAGTGGTCTCAATAATTAATGCTGTTTCCAAAATATCAATTATAAATGGTGTTTTTCATATTCAAAAAGCATACTAAGTACAAATTTTGTAATTATTTTGATGACATTATAAAGAATCTAGATATTATTATTGGACATTATATATTTTTTGATTAAAGGTTGTTGGAATGGAAGATACAATAGTTTTCTCACTCAAAAGTCATACCCTGAATTATGTGCATCATTGTTTAGGGAGAAGATAGAATATGTTCACTGAATAGTAAGCGTTGATAGATACAGTAACCGCAGCATAATGCCAGTTTTTACAAGTTTGTAATTTTCTTCAGCTGTGTTGTAGAGATTTATACACGATGCTCAGACTTTCAAGACTATGATGTGATCTATTTAAATAAATTGCAACAGGAAGTGACTTAATGGATGCTTGGTTCTTAGTTGAATAGGCAGATCACGTTATCAGAAGAAAAGCCATGTATTGGTCAAAGTTTAGTTGTCAGAAAGCTAAGTGTTCTCAAAGAAGTTGAAGTAAAACAAGTGTACCATCCATTATGTGGTTTGGATGATAGAAAGCTAATGATTTTACATTACTGTTCTGATCTATTGTACTAATCGTCAAGCTGATAGAAATTGACTATAAGTTCAATGTTATCAAGAATTCATTAATTTGGTCCTTTGTACATCTTGCTACATTAAGGTATAAAATTCTGCCAGGAGAAAACAGTATTATAAAGGATATAATCTGCCATATGTAAAAATTATTGACATATATGAGAAATTCGATGACAAAAGTAAGGTGGGATACATATAAGAAATCTATCTAGTTTTGAAGTATTAGGGCGTGAATTGTGGTTTGTACTTACTGATCACTTTTCTTTCCTCTTTAACACATAGGGATAGGAAACAAGTTCTGTGTGCTGAAGAGAGACAAGACCAAGAAAATGACTTCCTTTGGGGAATTTGCTTTTAAGATGCAAGATGGAGATCCATAATCAACAAAACAAACTTCAAGTATAAACAATGCAAGAAAGACAGATGTTAAAGATTGTTCACAACTATTACCCTTAAGAGTATGTAACCATACAGATGTTTATTACTTAAATAATTTAAGTGAATTTGAAGTTCCACATAAAACTTACCTTTTGTATGTGTAGAGAAAGTAATTTACATTTTTCTTATAAAACTAAATTCCAAAAATAAGGTATATATCACACAATGTTTCTCATGGATAATGTTAAAATATGCCAATATTTTTGTTGTTGTTTTTGTTTTTTGAGACAGGGTTTTTTCTGTGCAGCCCTGGCTGTCCTGGATCTCACTCTGTAGACCAGGCTGGCCTCAAACTCAGAAATCTGCCTGCCTCTGCTTCCCAAGTGCTGGGATTAAAGGTGTGTGCCACTACTGCCTGGTGCATTTCAAATTCTTATGCAACTAGCACTAATCTCATATACATAGAAGAGGTTATAATTAAGAAGAAAACATTGTAGACAATACAAAGTTTGGGTTGGATGTATTGAAGCCCCTCCCCACTAAAAGTCCCACCTGGCAAAAGGAGGTGGCAACTTCAGTCTCAATATCCCTAACTGGTAGGAATCCCAGCATGCAAGGATCACTCCCTGGCCTCCAGCTAGTCTCAATGATGATCACCACTTATTTCCATTATCACTCCCACTCCTCTCCTGCCCTACCACTACCCACACCTGATCGCCATCCCTGTTTCCTGTTGTTAAACTTTCAATCACTAATAAGCTTGTATAAAAGACACACAATCTAGATACCTTAATTATAAGTCATATGGCTAGATTGGGCAGATCTAGGGCTATACTAACTTATCTGTAAAGTTATTTATGGTTTCTTCTGGCCACACAGTTCTGGATCACTACAGCTTCCTCCATCTCTTCCTCTCTTTGTCTCTCCTTACCATTCTACCTGCCACCCTGTATTAAATCTCCAGTTGCACCTTTCCCCTCCACCACAGAATCACAAGCTCTAACCATTTATTGACCAGTTGAAATACGGAGATGGTTCACCCGTTATCATCTGCATATGTGATGGTCTGCTCTTCAGGGGCAACCCCTATTGAGGGACAGGTATTAACATTAGAAAACAAACAGCAAAAAAACAGATACCTTGAGTCTAATAGAAGTGAAAGTGAGAAAGAGCCTCAAACACATGGGCAGAGTGGAAATTTTCCTGAACAGAATAACAATGGCTTATGCTCTAAGATCAACAATCAACAAATGGGACCTCACAAAATTGCAAAGCTTCTGTAAGGCAAAGGACACTGTCAATAGGACAAAATGACAACCCACAGGTTGGTAAAAGATCTCTACCAATCCTACATTTGATAGAGGGCTAATATCCAATATATATATATATAATAAAAAACTCAAGAAGTTAGACTCCAGAGAATCAAATAACCCTATTAAAAATGGGGAACAGAGCTAAACAAAGAATTCTCAACTGACAATATTGAATGGTAGAGAAGCACTTAACAGTTCTGGATCACTACAGCTTCCTCCATCTCTTCCTCTCTTTGTCTCTCCTTACCACTCTACCTGTCCAACATCCTTAGTTATCAGGGAAATGCAAATCCAAACAACCCTGAGATTCTACCTCATACCAGTCAGAATGGCTAAGATCATAAACTCAGGTGACAGCAGATGCTGGCGAGGATGTGGAGAAAGAGGAACACTCCTCCATTGCTGATGGGATTGCAAGCTGGGATAACTACTCTGGAATTCAGTTTGGCAGTTCCTCAGAAAATTGAAAATAGTTTTACCTGAATACCCAGCTATACTACTACTGAGCATATATCCAAAAGATCCTCCAACATTTAACAAGGAGACATGCTCCACCATGTTTATAGCAGCCTTATTTATAATAGCCAGAAGCTAGAAACAACCCAGCTGTCCCTCAGCAGAAGAATGGATACAGGAAATGTGGTACATTTACACAATGGAGTATTAATCTTCTATTAAAACAATAACTTCATGAAATTATCAGACAGGTGGATGGAATAAGAAATTATCATGCCGAGTGAGGTAACACAGACACAAAAGAAGCCATATGGTATGTACTCACTGATAATTGAATATTAGGCTCAAAACTCACAATACCCATGATACAACCCACAGAACATATGGACCTTAGGAGGAAGGAAGACCCAGGTGTGGATAATTCAATCATACATTGAGGGGGGAACAGGATGACTGTGGGAGGTGGAGGGAGTGGGGACATGGGACAGAAGAGGGGGAGGAAATAAGGGGGCAGTATCCAGTACTGGAGACGTCAGGAAATTGAGTAAAAATATATAGCAAGGGGGGGATGAGGAACTGGGGATAGCCACTGGAGGGTCCCAGATGCCAGGGAAACAAGAGGTTCCCAGGACCCAACTGGGAAGATTTTAACAGAGAAGGGGAGATAGAAACTGTAGAGACCACCTCCAGTAGATAGGCATGGCCTCTGGTTTGAGGATGGGGCCACACATCCATATCAGAGTTTTTAACCCAGAAGTATTTCTGTCCATAGGAAGAACAGAGACAAAAACTGGAGCAGAGACTGAAGGAAATACCATCTGAGGATTGCCCCAACTGGGGATACATCCTGTGTACAGATATCAAACCAGACACTGTTACCGTTGCCAAGAGGCACTTGCTGACAGGAATCTGGTACAGCTGCTCTTTGGAAGGTTCAGCCAGCAACTCACCAATACAGATGTGGATGCTTGGAGCCAACCATCAGACTGAGTTCAGGGACCCTGGTGGAGGAGCTGGCAGGACTGGAGGAGCAGAGGGGGATTGCAACCCCATAGGAAGAACAGTATCAGCTGGCTGGATCATCGAGGGCCCCCAGGGAGTGTACAGGAAGTAATCCATGGCTCCAGATGCATAGTAGCAGCAAATGGCCTTGTCTGACATCAATGGGAGGGGAGGCCTTTGTCCTGTGGAGGTTTGATGACCCAGCATAGGAATATGCTGGAGGGGTGGGGCAGGAGAGGGAGGGTGGTGGAGTGCCCTCATAGAGGCAATGGGGAGGGAGGAGAGGAAGGTTGTGGGATGGGGGGTGGGCTTGTGGAGGGGTAACCTGGAAGTGGGGAATCATTTTGGATGTAAATGAATGGAATGATTAATTTTTAAAAAGGAAAAAGAGAATACACATAGCATCAGGCCAAACCACTGCAGCTCCCCTCTTCACTCCTTCACCCCTTCAGTTCCCGCCCTCCATCTCTCTCTGATGACTGTTTCTCATTCTGAATGAGACTCACACTTCCTCCCTTGGGTCTTTCTTGTTACTTAGCTTCTTTGGGTCTGTGGATTATAGCAAAGGTATTCTGTACTTTATGATATATAAATGAGTAAATACCATGCAGGCCTTTCTGGTTCTATTTTCTAGTTGCCTGCAGATTTCAAGATGTCCTTGTCTTTGCTTGCTGAATAGTATTCCATTGTACAGATACACCACAGTTTTTTAAAATTCATTCTTCAATTGAGGGACACCTAGGTTGTTTCCAGTATCTTGCTATTACAAATAAAACTGCTATGAACATACTTAAGCAAAGGTCTTTGTGGTATAGTGGATCATCTACAAATGCACAGGGATCAAAATGGAGCAGAGACTGAGAGAATTGCCACCCAGGAACTGGCCTAACGTGAGACCCATCCCATGTAAGAGAGCCAAATTATAACACTATAAATAACAGTCTTCTATGTTTGCAGACAAGAATCTAGCATGACCGTACCTGAGAGCCTTCATCCTGTAGCAGATGGTTACAGATGCAGAGAGGCCTCATGCAAACATCAGGAAGAGCTCAGGGAGTTTTGTGAAAGAATTGGGGATAGAATTGAGTGGGCAGCTGGTAGTTATCATGTAGAAGAATGAGAATTGATCCATTCTTATCTCCTTGTACAAAGCTCAAGTCTAAGTGGATCAAAGATCTCCACATAAAACCAGAGACAATGAAGTTTATAGAGGAGAAAGTGTGGAAAAGCCTCGAAGATATGGACACAGGGAAAAAATTCCTAAACAGAACAGCAGTGGCTTGTGCTGTAAAATC